>NC_089205.1:4197500-4435000 GCF_963930695.1 Labrus bergylta
GGGTCAGTCAAAGAGGAGGGTGTAGGTACACGGCATGGTGCAGAACCTGTTTGTAAGCCTACACCCTAAAAAGAGATGTATAACATAGGTATACCATCAATTATATTAGGATAGATTACAGTCCTCATGGGATTATTGTTTGAATATTTCCAGTGTAGAAAACCTTTAACAGCCCGGTATAGAAGCGGCACAGCAAGGGGAAAATGTTGAGCTAATGCAATGTATCTGCAACCTGACTCTGCAGGGGGACGGCAGTGAGTCATTTTACTTTTACAATTTACTGTAACAAGCTGACTTTTCCTTTTTCAGAAATGTAAAAAAAAATACAAAACACATTTTGTTTCCACTCTTACCTTGAGTAGAAAGCCAGCTAGAGAAACAATGAGTCATCTCAGTGTCTTAGTCAAAGTTACCATTCACCATATTGGATAACAGTGGTTTGGATACTGACAACAAGTCTTCTTTCATACATGCGCCAAGCTATAATTTCTAGAGTCCCTGAAGACAATAATCTGATAATGACAGACTCCCTGATCCTCTGAAGTGCTGAGCTGCAGTTTCACACATCGTCTCTCTTGGAGCCATGATTTCACAGCTTTAGTAACACTACAGCATTCAGTCATCCAGGGTTTATCTTGTGTTTTTTACTCTGATAATGTAAGTATTTATATCAGCTGTATCAAGCTGTAGCAGTCAGTGAGTAAAGTGAGATGTATTGATTCACCTATTTTTTTTACCATCTGGTCCCGGGATTCCCAAGTCTCATCTTCCTCTCCTTCCACCCCAGTGTTTACAGTCCTTTTGTGTGTTTGTGTGTAAAGTTATGCATGTGTTTATTCGAACCACTTTGCGTCAGTACAGGACACACAAACAGGGCAGATGGTGTGTTTAGCTGCCGGCTGATAATGGCGTCTCTCCAATGCTCAGGGTTTCATGCCAGAATAATAAATCAGTGTTTACTCAGGCTATCAGGCTGCAAGGAATGCACTGGTATCTCACTGTGCATAGATTAACATTTTAATAAGCGATGGTTGGCTTTTATTCTCTGACGACTCTACAATGAGGCGATCATTCAGAACTCAAAGTGATTCATCAATCAGAGCGATACGTTTGAGTGACCTTTCTTTGGCCGGTATTTTTGGATTCATAACATTTTTATTTTTGGACCCTGGAGATTTTTTTTTGCTTTCACAGATTTGATGAAAGAACAAAAACATTCATTGGACCCACAGCATGTATAAAACATGGACATAATGTCAGTGATTTCTCCCATAGACCATATTCCCATGGTGGCCATGTTGTTACCATGTCTTTCTGTTTTGCTTCAGGTATAAGTCAAATCTGAGCAACTGTTTTTAATTAAAACATACTCGACTGATAAGAAACTTCATCGAAAACGAATACTGAAAATCTGGATAACATTTGAACATATTATGAGTTCAAAAAAAAAAAAAAAAAGACTTTCACACTTGCAGAAATCTCCTGAAAAATTCAGGATATTACCAGGAGGAGCTGCATGTGTGAACGCCAACAGCCACATTTTTTGGTTTGGACATCACCTGGAGTTTCTCCTGCCTGTCTTACCTCAGTCTTACTTAATCTCCATCTGATGTGTTAGTTTTTCTATTATATAATCAAGACAAACCTGCCTCATGGACAGCTTTCATTTTAAATGAAAGAATTGTTAAAATGCAGTTTCTATAATTGAACTTACTGATGTAGACGACTCTTTAAGTTAAGAGAATAAGACGAGGAAGTGTGACTTTTTTATCCATCGATTTCTCTACGATATCAACTCTCTCCATCTATGCTGTAATCACATTTCAAAAGTCCAAAAGTTGTAGTCCGGGCATATTTAAAAAGAACAGTTGTGTTCATAGTTGAGGTTTGGTCCCTGAGGGGAGGCTCACCCTGACCTCGGCCTCTGTCGCTAACAGGAAATGTTCCCCGGCTCGGTTGGCTGTGCAGGAAATCTACATTTAGTGACACTCGACTTCTGGATGAGACTCAGTTTGTCTTCCTCTGTCTGTCACACACTTCCTCCTGCAGCACCAAACCCCCTTCTTTCTTTTTCTTTGAGTCAGGGCATATTCGGTTAGTAACAGTTCCTCAGCTGTTGTGCAACATGGGTAATATGGAATATATGCTGTTTGAGGTTTTGATTGGTATAGTACCCTGAATAGAAAGTTGTTGAAATTAAGATGAAACGAGTGACAGCACAATAAACCAAAGCTGTTCGGGATCGGCCCCTCACATTGTAAATACTATGTTTAGGTTTAGACGCTACCACAGGAATGAAGAGCACTGCCAGACTCTGATGTATATATATATATATCGTAGGAAATTGTGGAGTTAAAGTTAGTGTGAGGCCTCTTTACGATTGACATACTACTTGCCAGTACGTTCTTTTACACTCTTTCCTTAAATATTTATTTGGAGTCTTTTTGCCTTTATTGGAAAAGACAGTGGAAACAGTAGGAAATCAGGGAGAGAGAAAGAGTGGGATGAATGATCTGCAGGAAAGTAGCCACAGGTCATGCTTGAACAAGGGACACCCACTTGGATGACTATAGCCCTCATATATGGGGAGCAACATAAATGCTGCCATCTGTGCCCCCAACTCCTTCATTAAACTGTAAATACTTCCAATTACACGTTGCATTGATGCAAAGACAAAAACTGTCAATAAAGCATCGGAAGCTGTTTCACCATCTGCCAGGCGCGTCTCACCCGTGGGTGTTGTGGGTGATGCGACACCCACACTTTCACTGAAACGTAATTTCATCCCCCACACTTTTTACCAGTGGAGTCATCGATGAAAACCTATTGGTCAAGTAAGTGACAATTAAGCCAATCATAGCTGTTTGGTTACAGTTGAAGCACGTTAAAGTTACGTGCATTTAATCCTCCTGTCACTCATCACGGGCTGAGTCAGAGCTAACAAATATATACATCCACAACATGTAGCATCTTTCTGAAAGAGAGTTAGTCACCCAAACAGATGTTTTTAAGATAAATCCACCTCATTAACAACGGAAGTGTAACATTTTCTCCTCTTGGTTGTTCTTTTAGCTGTATTTATTTACTTCCGTAACTTCACGATGTAGCGAAAGTCCCCTTTGCAGTTTTTCAAAATAAAAGCACATTTTGTATGAAGACCGGAAATAAAGAGACTGAGGACTCAGGCAATAAGAAAAGCTAAATAAAAGCGTCACAAAGAGCAGTTTTGAATCTGGTTTTTAGAGCTAACTGGGTTTCTCACAGATGTTCATAAAGTTAGTGTCTAATTATCTTTTGTAACTTTGTCTTGTTGTATGATGTGTCAGCTAACATTAGTTATTGGACATTAAATGAAACAGAATGTGTTGATTTGCTAGAGGGTGGTAATATACAAGCATTAGAACACCCGCACTTTTAAAATCGCTGCTCCACCCCTGCCATCTACCATTCCACATTGACCTTTCTATGTCACATCTTGCCTCCTGAGACCCTCCTCCCAGTCCAAGCGTGTAAGTCAGTCCCTCCAGGGAATTGCAATGTCACCAATTCAACTTTAAATGCAAATTAAATCAAACCTCACGACTTATTTGACTGATCATCTTAGCCCCTTCTCCCTCCCAGCCCCCGCACATCAACATGTACATCAGAGAATTACAGCTTAAGTTCCTGCAGGTCAATTTCCTGTTTTACACAAAAACATTTTTTCACCATGTGCATATCGTAGTGCATCATGAACGACGGTCAGTTCTTACATGCACTTTTCTACTGTAACACACATCTGGCTGATGAGTGAGTGTTTTGTGTGTGAAAGCGAGTATGAGCTGATATAAGAATACAATCATGATATTATTAAGCCTTTTTTTTGTTTAAGGCTCCTTGCAACACTAAAAAACAGTTTTCAACTAATTTTCCAAATTCAATCGCTCCTGCAATGTCTTTAAAAAAAAAGCCTCAAAACCGTGCAACTTTTTCTGCAACTTATTTTTTTAAAGTTGCAACAAAATCAGACATTTTTGGTTGCCACAGTCCAAAGAAACAGACCACGGCAGGCATGTCTGGAAGATTTCAGATACTTTCTGTCCCAACAACTTCTAGATAAAACGTAAGCTTTCAAATACGACATGCTCGGCATATGTTAAAAATGAATAAACCACACACTTTATGTGGAGGAGGTTTAAGCCCCTTGGTTGTGTGAGGGGGTTTCTTGTTGTGAGCAGATAAAGTGTGTGTGCAGGGTGTTGTCAGAATGTGGTTTAATGCATGCATGTTGTGTTTAAACCGTTCTGCCTCCTCTCTCTGTCATAAATCCACTCTCAGCTTTGAGCTTCATGTGTGTTCCTTTCAGCAGACTTGATTAAATTTATGACGTGGGTTTTCATGAGTCTGAACTATCTTGTCATTGTTGTTAAGTTCTCATCTGTGACATCAACTCACTCAGCCACTTATCTCCTCGACTCGTATATACTGCTGCGATGGAGCCGATTCAAAATCTTCTTGTTTCACCATTAGCAGCATCATTTTAGACTATTTACCTTTTTATGATTCGCAAATTTATGTAAAGAGAATATTTTCAGCACGCTGTCTCGCCTGAGAAAGTGAATCCACCCTTCTTCCTACACACATTTTCAGCATTTTTGTGGTTTGCATCTAAAAACAGAATGTGTTATTTGGCTCTGGCTGCATTCATTACGGAAAAACAAAGTGCAAAAGAAACAGAGGAAAACTGTGAGGTGTGAGGTGGAAATTTAAAACATAGCTAAGAGTAACTATATTAATTTTCCTTCTGACAGGAGAGCTCTTCTTAGTCCACAGGTTTACTGTACTCGCATTTTAGCTGCTCTAAACTTTGTTTACCATATCTTCATAAGATTGCATACTGAGATTTGATGACCAGGTTAGATTAACGTCATGCTTAAAACCACAATTAGCAGAACTACAAAGATGCTCTATCAACACTGACAAAACAGAACAAGCTTTGTAATAGTCAAAGTGCTTTACATACATCACAAACATGTAGCTGTGTTTCAAGATGACGGGGCCAACACTTTCCATCGGGCTTATATCGTGTAGTCTGACCTTGGTGTGAAATTGATAACCTTATTAAAAGACAGATACTACATTTAGGCACCCTTTCCTTCCTTCTTAATTCTCTCTTTTTATTGGATAAATATTCTTGTTTTTTTTGTCTGGAATCTCTGTTAGACTTAAAGTCACATTCTCCCATTTTATTACTTGTTTTTCTTGTTCTTGAGAGCAGAGAATTGGAGGTTACCTTTCTCCTATTCTATATCACCACATGTTGGAGAAAGACTTCATGTTTTATCTGCTTTACAACAACTCAGCCATGTATTTCTGCTTTTTTGTGTATGGTTTGGTGTGTAAAGGAAACCCTTATGTCAAGAAGATTAAAGACTGTCAGAGGCCCAGGCAATGGAGGATTTATAAAAAAGGACTAAAGAAGAAGTAAGACGGACAGAGAGAGAGAAATGTGGACCGATGGTTAGTAACAAAAAAAAAAAAGATGTCGCTGCAGACGGAGGATTACCCATCAGGCTTCTTTATCTGACCTCAGGAGACCGAGCAGAGCTGTGAGGAGGCAGCTGGCCCCAAGAGATACAACCAAGACGAAGAGTATCAGCTCCTCTTCCATCAGTTTGTCCTCATATTCCTCCAACATCATCCTCATATCTCGTTCTGCTCTTTCTTTTCTGTCAACCGCCTTCAGCTGTCGTATTTTAAAATGGACAGAAATCTTTTGGGCATCCCTCGGCTTTTGGAGCGTGTCTCAAGTGGACACTTAAGGAACTGCAGCTCTTTGAACTTCTGCATTAGCTTCATCTTTCTCATCTTTCATGATGAATCTGCACGAAAAGTCTTTCTGATATCACATTAGAGCAGGTCTTCAGATCAGAGAGTGAACCGATCACTGAGTGCTGTATTACTGCTCCATACTTTCTATGTACAATCTGTAAATAGAAATAAGTAAGTTGATAAAGAAACATTTCACCACACTTGTTGCTTTATTTTTCTGGGGAATGAACTTCAGGTTAAATACCCCAGCGAACATAAAACTAGGCTTCAGGTTGGATTTTGTTTTGTTTCAGGCTGCAGAGCTCAGTGATTATGAACAGAGTTTCTTACCGGATAGCGATCAGACTGATATTTGATGTTTCAGGTACTTTCAGGTTTTTACTCGCCCTGTTGTGTGCTTTAACATTATTTGCACACAGACTCTTGTCCGGTGGAGCTCCATAAAGCAGCCAGGTGTGTTTGCAAGGAGCTTTATGACACACCTGAAAGCCCTCAATGCATCCTTCCTTTTTTATGCTTCATTATAACTGTATTCTGATTTTTTCTTTTCTGCAGGATTCATAAAGCTTTTTGAACTGTTTATGATCATTTTGCAGCTTTAGCTTGAAAGGTCATGTTGTTTAAAGTATTTGATGGATTTGAGATAAGAAATCAGCACCAATAAGGGACAGCTGCAACCTGCAGACCTCGTTTAAATATCATGTTAAGGATCCTAATATCAAACACTTCCTAAGATATCTATTAAGTGAAACCACAGTGTAAATTATATATAAGATAACCTAGGCCAAGACTGTTGACTCATATAAAGATAGACACCACGTCCTGGCCTCCACTTCCTCCAGCTGTACCGAAGCAAAGAGGTTGTGTTTGACCTTCTCGCTGTCTGTCATTTAAACGGAGAGGGTCCTGCATAGTCCATCATATCGTGTTGTATCCGATCATTTTCATTGTAATTTCTTTAATGATAACAAAGCATGACCTATTTAATGACGTTTAACTTTTAAAACAATTATGCATCTGTTAGAGCACGGAGAGAAATACACCGACCCTACAGCACTTTTCTTGTCATTTTTTCCCGCAGTTACAGAAGCGCACTCTAAAACATTATAATCAAACAAGTAAATATGAACGATGCATTTTTACAGAATCATTCAGGTTGAATATAAATGACATATACTGCAACCAGTCAGCAGGAGGAGCTCCAAATGTTTTGGCCTTTTTTTAACAATTTAAACGTTTTACAAAAGTGGAAGCTATGCATGGCAGTATCAGACAGTCATATCAGACTTCAGCAAAGGGAATGTGGAGGCACCTCTTTGCCCATGAGTTGGACATGACTCATCTGTTGTCTCTGTTTTCACATTCCTGATTCTCTCCACATTCTCTGAGATGTCTCCTGGCCGGTTTAAATGACCAGGTCATTTCTCCCAGAGCAGAAACACACACAGATGTCTAACGCTTTGGTGTAGAGCAACACATGTGTACAGCCTTTGGACTGCATTGACCTGCAGAGTTTCTTATATAAACCTACTGTTTGTCATCAACAAATCTTGAAATGCATGATCATTTATATATATTTTTTGAATATCTCTTATCTTTTTCTTAAACCACCATCCATCAAATTTGTTTCCTACAAACTTTACAAAAACCTGTAAATGGCCAAAAACATTACTTATTGTTAGTTTGTTTTTAAAATATATATTTTAAGTCAATTTTTGCTTTTTTTAGATACTACAGCTGAAGAGAGACAGGACATGTTGAGTGGAGAGAGTGGAGGATAACATGCAGCAAAGGGCAGAGGTCAGGTTCAAACTCCCAGCTGCTGTGATGCCTCTGTGCATAGGGCATGCAATTACCCGCCATAGGCTATGCGGCGCCCCAATTCTAGCCATTTTTTTTTAACTAGAAATGAATACTTGTTTCCCTTTACCTTTTTGAGTTTTAGACATGTCCACTTTAGTCCCACAGCTTCTTGCACTGTCACATTCTTTTTCTCTTCTTAGCTTCATCCTTCATCTTTTTCTTCCATCTCTTAGCCTCAGACATTGTATCAAACAGTACAGAGACGGGCTGACTTTTTAGCTTTTTAGCTGAAGGCTGATGTGTGATCTAGTACCGTTTATCCACACACACTTCTTGCGAGAGAACATCGGGCCGCTGCTGAAGTTACATAGTGGTTAAAAACCTCCCTGTTTATAGTTATTGTACTATTAGATCCACATTTATTTTAAGATGGAAACGTTGCCTATTGTTGCTTTAACATGAACACCTTTGAACAACAAACAACCTGTACTTTCTTACACCTTTCTTCCTCTATTTCTATCTCCTCTTTTTGTTTTATATCCACATTTTTATGCACCATCTAGTTGGCAGGCTGTCCACATTTCTGCATTCCAGCTAAATAGGGTCGCCTCCCTCCCTCCCTCCTTTCATAACCCCATCAAAAAAACAAAAAAAAAACAGATTCCCTCATGTGTGAGGAGCTAGCCATGCCCGCTCTGCAGGAAACAATGCCAGCCTTTCTGCCCTGGCATGAGAGGAAGAGAGGGAGGGGAGGAGGGAGAGAAACGAAGAGATTGAGAGCTCTTTGTGTGTCAAAAAAAACAACTTTCTGGTTCTGAGAGAAAGAACGTTTACTGATGTCCTGAAAGAAGGAGCTTTGATGTTGTGGGAACGAGCCATAGACTGTATAAAACATGAACGTAGTCTCAGTCATGTCACATATTGGTTTCTGAAGAGGTGTCTGAGAAGCCCAACGACGGAGGTTTGCATATTGGAAATGCTGACTCCAAATAACTTGTGATCAATCTAGAAACAGACTAAGAGGTGGAGCTGAGGCGGGCCTTAAACCTCCTGGCAAACAGCTTCAACCATCCACCTGTCAGAATAATCAGTTCTCTTATTAATCAATAAAGAAATTATACAATCTGTCTTCCTGTGTTTATCTGAAGTCGGGTTGTGGTGGCAGCAAGTGCATTAAGTCAACCCAGACTTCCTTCTCCCCAGCAAGGTTTTCCAGCTCCTCCTGGAGGAATCCAAGGCGCTCCCAGGCCAGACGAGATACATAATCCCTCCAGTGGACTCTGAGTCTGCCCTGGGGGTCTTCTTCAAGTACAGCGTGCCCAGAAAAACCTCCAAAGGAAGGCGCTCAGGACACATCCTAATCAGATGCCCGAACCACCTCAACTGACTCCTTTCGATGTGATTCCTCTACTGAGGAAACTCATTTCAGCTGCTTGTATCTGAGATCTTATTATTTCAGTCACTTTCCACAGCTCATGTCCACAGGTGAGGGTCGGGACGTAGATCGACCGGTAAATCGAGAGCTTTGCCTTCAGGCTCAGCTCCCTCTTCACCACAATGGTCCAGCACAACGCCTACTTTACTGCTGACACCGAGCCAATCCGTCTGTCTAGCTCACGCTCCATCCTACCCTCACTCGTGAACAAGACCCCGAGATACTTAAACTCCTTCACTTGGGGCAAGGACTCCATCGATACCGGGAGAGAGCAATCCACTGTTTTCTGGCAGAGAATCATGACCTCAGACTTGGCGGTGCTAACCCTCATCCCAGCCGCTTCGCACTAAATTCCTCTTTCTATCAATGCAATCCTTAAAGGCTTTATATGTGATTTTTTGATCCAGCAGATGTCGCCCTTGAGCAACAGCATGAAACCAAAACAACTCGTGCTGCATTGTTGTGTTAGCATGCTAATGCTAGTGATCTTTATTATGCTCGTATCTTCACACTGCATGTAAATTTACCTGTAATGAGCGTGATCTAGAAACACAGTTAAGTAGTGAGTACAGTATGTTATTCTTCTTTTCTCTAGTCCCTCAATTAAACAACTTTTATACACGAGGGGAGGAGTCAGCTGGCCGTCCTGGCGATGTAAACAAACTGAAGATAGGACTCTGAAAACTCTGAAAACATCACAGACAGTGGGACTCGGGTGTTACACCCATTGTAGACAGTCATGACTCACAGAGTTATTTTCAGAGGAGATACTTGATTTCTATTATATTTAAGTGTGAAAAATCACATATAAAGCCTTTAACTGCTGTAAAGCGTCAATTTTTGAATTAGTTCAGATATTTGTAAGTTTGTCTTACACAATGAAAATGTCGATGTTAATTTAAACCCTGGAGGAACATCAAGTAAAACATTTCAGCCGTGAAGAATTAAGTTTTGGTCTGGGGGTATTTGGGTGAAAAACAATATTTAAAAGGTTATTAAAAAGTGTGATTGCAGAGTTATCATATGTTAATAATTTATTGATTCAACTTGTTGTTCAGTCTATCAAATCGTGCGTTAACAAGCTTCCTCTTCTTCACTTTATTTCTGACCTCTATGTGAACAAACCAGCTCAGTCATCACTTTTTCTTTCTCCCTTCCTCTTTTTTCTCCTTCTCTCTTTTGATCACAGCTTAGACACACACACACACACACATGTCTCTCTGTTATCTGGGACTTTTGGGGCAGCCTGCCAGTCAGGAATGTAGGTCTCAGTTTAGCGAAGCAAGCAGCAACAGGTCCAGATCCTGAGTGCCGGCTTGTAGAGGAAACTGCAGCGGTGAGTGTGTGGACAAAAGGAGCGAGATCAGGACAAAGAGAGACAATCTGTGTTTCATGGAGAGAGGCAGCGTCCAAGAAAGCAGACAATCAGATTCACACTGATAGGAGTGAGTGAGCAGCAGAGAGCATTATTATTATTTTTTTTTACCATGGAGGCTGTGCATTTGCTGGACAACTGGAGAAAGGTAATTGTGATATTTAGAGACACATGAACGCAAACAATTAAAACTACAGGAAAGCCTGTAGTTATCTGTCTTTGAAAGAGCTTCTAAATGGCACAAAATCATTTTCCAACATTTGTTTTTATTTTCAGTTTGAGGGTACCTCAAAGGTCAACTCTGCCTCTCAGCAGAGTTTCATTCTCCTGAAGGCAGGGTGCGCTTTTTTTGATTTTCTGTGATTGCGATAATGATGTGTTTGCTTACTTTCCCCTGGGTTTTACACACAACCACAAGCTTCTCACGTCTCCTTTAATGACTGCTTAAGTGTTTTCTCACCTCCACTACTGAACGCGTGCACTATCATAGACGGGGAATATATTTATAGCTGTTTGTTTCAGTGCTGAGTTGATGGAAATATACCCAAAAATAACTGAGTAAGAAGGGAGGAATTTAGTGTTTTGATAGACTCTGAGAGACAACAGTGCAGCCGAGGTGGCTGACTTCCAGCGAATGCGTCAACTACCAAGAGATTTAATGTGAGCGTGTGTGTGTGTGTGTGTGTGTGTGTGTGTGTGTGTGTGTGTGTGTGTATGTGTGTGTTGCTTAATGCTGTCTACCATCTGTTCTGTGTTGTTTGTGTGCTGACAGCATGAATCACACCTTTGCACATTAGTGCGTAAGATGACTGGAGAGGGGGAATCCCACTATATAGGATGCCGTTTTGTTTGTGATTCTGAGACATTTTTTATTCTCCTGCGCTTTTATATGAGATCATAAAGGGGGGGGGGGGGTGTAAATGTTCCCTTCAGAGAGGTCTAATATGTTTTTATGTCACAAGAAACAACTCCTACATCGCACTCTTCATTGCCACCAGACTTCAGTGATATTTGGTGTTGATATTCTAACGCAGCCTTGATCAGTTTCTTTGTGTGTGATGTTGATCTTTAGAGAGTTAGCAAAGGTCTAGACACTATTTTTAAAACACACAACAACACAACTGAAGTAAGAGCAGACCGGTTATTCTGTATGTAAAATATCCATTTTTGTCAGTGGAGTCTGGTGAAACAGCAAAGTAAAAACTGTTACAGGGATGTTTCTGTGGCTGGTATGTTTTGCACTGACAGCATGAATCTAATCCTAACTCCAAAGCACATGATGACTTATTTCGCAAAGATATTTGCAAAAAAAACTGTCAATTTGAGTATTTTGTAAAGCTCTTACACTTGATCTAAATGTTAGATCAGCACTTTTTTTTTATGAATCCAAAGGTAAACAAACAGCTGTTACATCACTCTCTTTAACCAAACTCCACATTGACAAAAAGTGATTCTACCTACAAGAACACAGGACTTGTTGGTCATCTGCTGCCTTAATTGTTCCGTTTGTTTCCGTTACTGTGTGAATTTGTTGGTTTAGCTGGTTAGTTTAAACCAAACATTATTTTTGCAACACACAATGACAACACCAGACTAACCAATCAGCTCGGCAGAAGACCAGCAAATCCTGCGTTCTTGGAGGAAAAAGCGTGTTTTTTTTCCATGGAGTCTGGTGGATAAGGAGACAGTGATGTAACAGCTCATTTTATTTTAATTAAAAAGTGTTTTTGGAGTGCTGTCCTAATTGTTTTCTTGTTTGAACATTTTTCGAGATTGAGCACCCAGTTGTATTACGTTGAAAGGGAGTTGAGCGTGTTTTCTCTGTCGTTAATTAAAAAGTCTTACCTTAACAATAAAGGTCTATCGCTGTGGCAATCTTATATCCGTAGTGGATATGGTGGATATTTTCATATTAGACCATGATTTGGTTATGTAAAGGTTTGTTCAAGTTAAGAGATACAGATACAGCTGTTATATTGCTCTCTTTAAAGCCACAAAACTCATTGACAACAAAAAGATTTGACCTCAGAGAACACAGGAGTTGCTGGTCTGCCGCTGCCTTCATTTGTTAGTGTGTTTTTATTATTGTGTGACTTTGTTGGTTAAGCTGGTTAGTTGTGAGCCAAACATTATTTTTGCAACACAAAATGACACAAAACAGACTACTCCTGTGTTCTTCCTGGTAAAATGAGTGTTTTCGTCGCTGGAGTCTGGTGGCTTACAGTGATGTAATGGTTTTTATGGGGAACAAAAGTTTGAATTCTATGGCAATCTTTTTTTGTTTGCGATGATGTTATGAATCACCTCTTAACACATTAGAGTGCAGACAGATTGTTGAGGGAGAATCCCGCTGAATATGATGACACTTTATCAGAAACTGTTGTGTAAATGTGTGGTTGTGAGACATTTTTAAAACTTATGTATCCATATTAGAACATGAAAAGACAACACACTGAGATGAAGTCACCAATGACGACTTTTGTTACTCATTTTGTGGCTGATAGCGATGTCCTCACTTCCTCCCTCAGGATCTTCATGTGTCTCAGGCAGCTGTGGACGACTTAGTGGACATGGACCGCCTGAACCGGAACATCATGCCAGAGTTTGGACGGCAAACGCACCAGGTGTTAACGGTGAGTGTGTGTGTCTGTGTGTGTTTAGGTGAGGTTCTGGCGGGGGGAGGGAGAGTAGACGGAGACGGAGAAAAAGAATGAGTCACAAAAGCCAAACCCTCATTGTGGGGGCTTTTCTTTGGAGGGTTTTCCATCGCAGGGACCGGAGTTTAGATGAAGTTCAAGGAGATTATTTTGCAGCCAAGGAACATGTAGGACAGGCACATTGACAACAGCATAAACATTAAATTTAAATGTATATACACACAAGATTACATCAAGTAATAACAAGGCACTAAGACTATGTAAAACCTTCTTTAAGACTATCATATTGGCAATTCCCGCCCCAAAAACGGTGGAAAAAACGTGTGTATGATCAACATTATGAAAAAAAAAGTCACCCTTCTGTGCTTTTCAACTTTTGTCCGACTGCTGGTAAAATATAATGAACTGAAATATCACAATATGCCTTTAAAAATAGTTTTTATTGTGGGATGCAGGTGTGCATGGATAAAATAATTCCTCTTGGACTGTATTTTTAGGTTGTGTTTGATGTCACAGAGAAACATTGTTGGAAAAATTCAATTAGCTTTCTTGCACTTTTGGACTTTTGAAGCAACATAATGGAGGAATTTGGTTTGGTGAGCTTTGGCGCCCAACGAAGGTCTGTAAGTGCAACTGCACACATAATGTGTTGACATAGTCAGCTCAGCGTCAGACTTGCAGCCTACTGTTTCCTGAAGCTAATGTGTAAAAGTCTGTCCAATATTTCCTCTAGTTTGGCTTCTTGCTCGGTCGCTCTCCTTTTCTTTTCTCAACTTCATCCGCCTTCTTCTGTCTCTTAGCCTCAGCCATTACTTTACTATTAGATCGACTTTTTTAAGGTGGAGAAGTTAAATATTGTTGCTTTGAAGGCGAGGTGTCACAGAGGTGTAAATATTGCTTTAAGTAGGAGCTTGCTTGCAATTTTTGGATAGAAAAAACAAGAAATTTGCCGAGGCGCCTAGGACTTCTACTTTTGCTGTCATGGTATGAAAACACAAAGTGACGTTATTAGATTTTTACTAATATCATATTGAACTTTGAAATATCGTTACAACCCTGCGAGAGAGAGAGTCAGTAGCTTCATTGTTCTAGACTTGGCACCCATCACAGAAAAACAGAGTCATCAGCTGTGTGTGTGTCAGTTTGGTTACATGTTTCCAGCGTGAATACTTTCAAAACACAGTGAGCGCTCTCTTCTCCTGATAACTGTATCCATCAACTGATGTTAAATGTCACCATGCACAGCGG
Organism: Labrus bergylta; assembly: GCF_963930695.1. NCBI lineage: Eukaryota > Metazoa > Chordata > Actinopteri > Labriformes > Labridae > Labrus > Labrus bergylta. The sequence goes on from NC_089205.1 coordinate 4,211,830, forward strand.
ATGCTCTGGCACATTTTTGGCTCTGAAATTCTCCCCAGATGATGGATAGGAAGGTTTTGAGGCTGAACCGGTCAGGTCAGGCTACACAGCTGGGACGCCTCCTGACAGCATATGTTAGAATGTTGTGAAGCAGGAATCTTCACCCGAGTCAGTAATTAGACAGAGCCGGAGATTGGATGTCTGTGATTCCCACCTGCTGGCTCTGAAAATCCTCTCAGGCATTAAAGGGGAAGGCTTTGTGTGTGTGTGTGTGTGTGTGTGTGTGTGTGTGTGTGTGTATGTGTGTGTGTGTGTGTGTGTGTGTGTGTGTGTGTGTGTGTGTGTATGTGTGTGTGTGTGTGTGTGTGTGTATGTGTGTGTTTTCTTTTTCCTCGTGCATGTACGGGAAACGGGAAAAGGAGGCCAAACACGATGACATTAAACTTTAATGGTTCCCGTAGGGAAACTGGGATAATGCTGCAGATAAGAAACAGGAGTATGAATAAAGACCAAGTGGAGGTTTTAAATGTAATATGAGCTGATTTTCAAATCATTAATTATCTTGTTTATATCCGAAAGGGTTTGTATAATTATCGATGAAAGTTTCTAGAGATTTTTTATTCCAAAAACAGTCTCTTTGTCCTGCATGCACTCTCACCAATCTAGTAAATTGTGCCTCTAGTCGAAGGTATTTAGATCGCAAAATATTATAACCAAGACCCCCCAAAAAGACATGAATTCAACTTTAAGAGAGAAAGTAAGCTGGAAAATGTTCGACTTTTGTCAATCACAAGGATGCATTAAATTTAATAAATGTTTATTTGATAGGTGATGCAATCTAAGATGATACACATTTTACCTTTATTACATTTTTGTTAATCTATAATTTCATTTCCAATTGTGGAGACGGGTTGTCGATGAAAGACTCTGATTATATTTTGGAAAAAGAGAAAAAATCAGTAAAGATCTGATATGATGCTAAGCAATATGCTTATTGCAGAAAAGGAAAAGCAAGTGCAATACAACTAACAAAACAAAGACTTAGACTCTGTGCAGCACTGTATTTAAAAATAACAACATATAAAGCAGATGAATACCTGTGCATTACATTACATTGCAGACACCACATGAGAGCAGCAGCACACAGCAGAGTGAGCGAGTCAGCCGCATGAATCCTGCAGTGTTTCCTCCCATGGCCCCTCCCCTCTCCTCCCAACACTCCCAGTTAACCTCCCAGCCGGTCTCTGTCTCTGCAATCCTCTTAAGGCCTGACCCCACTCCACTGACGGCACCGCCACAATCACATAATCCTATTAGCACACACACGGATAGCTAACCATTCAAGAGGCTGAGTCCATGAACACGTACGGGTTGTAAATAAGAAATGTTAGCGCCCGTACGTGGGACGGGTGAGATGCGGAGTTGCAGTGGATGTTAAAATGCAAATAAGTGACTCTAAACCAATCTGAGTCATTGTGTGTTTCATCCTGTAACAAGCATCAGCAGGAAATAACTTTGAATTAGTCAAAAATATTCATACTTATTATACTCAGTGTCCAGTGATTCTTCTTGTGTTAAATCAAAGTATGTCAAGTTTCTCAATCTTTGAGTTGTTTCCCCTCATATATAAACAAATATCTTGCATCTATTTAACATCAACACACGGGGTGTCATCTCCCCCCTCTGACCCCCCCTGTGATGCTACATGTTGATATTTAATGTGTCATGCTGGACCACTTAGTTCAGCTATACTGAACAGGAAATGAGAGCTGATTAGGTCCTATTGGTTTAGTCCCGACATAGCCGTGCAAACACAGACAGAGGGTGTGACCTCTTTACAGTCAGACGTGTAGATTACATTAAGTTTGCTGCATCGTCTGCAAAGCTGCGACTGACTAGTGGAGGATTTCAATGCAATCACTGAAAGTATAGTTCACAGTAAGAACTAGGGGTGGAAATCACAGGGTTACTCCAGAGACAATATGATACAATACAATATGATACAGTATGGTACAATACAATAAGATACGATACAATAGGATGTAATTTGATACGGTACACTACCATTATACACTGTTTGATAGACTACGATAGGGTATGATACGATGTGATATGATACTATACGATATGAAACAATATGATACAATACAAACAATAGGATATGATACTGTGCTATACAGCAGTGATGCGAAACGGACTAAACCAAATGATAATATACAGTACAAGACAGTATGATACAGATACGGTACGATACGGTATGACATGGTATGACAGGATACCAAATGGTACAATAAAGTACAATATGATATGAAACGACCCGATACAGTACGACAGTACACAACACGGTATGTCCCATGATGTTGCCCACGGTAATGATAGCATCATGATACTGCAATTTTGCAATAATTGATATATTGCAAGACAATCATACAATGACTCAGCACAATATTTAAATAACAGAAGAACGTCCCTTAAAAGTGAATTATATGTAATGTGTTTATTCCTCCTGTCACACTTCATCTTCTGTAGAAAAAGACCAATTAGAACGCAACTTTTTCCACAGAACTGTGGTTAAACATGCTCATTCATCCAGACCAAAATGTACAATTAAGTGGCATCTTTGACCTCCTTCTTTAGAGCACACCATTGGACCTGATTGAGACCGGAAAGGGGCTGAAGTTCCAGGCAGAGCGCCCTCACTTGGTCAGCCTCGGAAGTGGACGACTGAGTACAGCCATCACCTTGCTGCCACTTCCAGAAGGTGAGACACACACACACGCACACACACACACACACACACACACACACACACACACACACACACACACACACACAGGTAGTTTTTGGTAAACATGTTTTCAGACTTTATTCACACACACACACACACACACACACACACACACACACACACACACACACACACACACACACACACACACACACACACACACACAGGTAGTTTTTGGTAAACATGTTTTCAGACTCTTTTATAGTTTAGTAAAATGGATTTATTACATTTATAACCTTTTACAAGCAGCCACACACATTATATGGCTGTTGACCTGACCCTCTCCTCCATGTTCATGTTTCGTCCTTGTCTGTGTCTCTGTGCGAGCTGCGGGCAGTTCATGTCGTGTTTCTGTCTGGTGACCTTTGTTCTGTCTGTCTGTCTGTCTGTCTGTCTGTCTGTCTGTCTGTCTGCTGCTGCCTTCCTGTCTCTGCCTGCGCCTCTGCACACTGGTATGCAGGGGGATTCCTCTATCAGAGGTTTTGGCAAGTCAAGGGAATTGTGTGTGAGTCAGTGTGTGTAAATGTGTGTTGGTTAGAATTTGTCAAGGCCCTGGTCAGTATAACCCACACTCTTCTTCTCACTTTTGGGTTGGGGGTACATGTTCAGCTTGTTTTTTCCGGTTTATATTCTCTTCTAAAGTTTTCAACTTTTTTTTCATCTAAGAGCTACTTAAGAAATATTTACAGAGGCCTACATTGTCTATTCACAGCTATTCAATTTGGTCAGTATGTATCAAAACAAAATTATCCAGCTGGATTAAGCAACCTCTCATTCACATGTCAAATGTAAACACTCAAACTTCTATGGTCCCTGAGTAACGTCTCCACCACTGCAGTCATCTCTTCCTTCACCATACCGCCGCCTGTGAATGTCTTCTTGCCCTCTTTAGGATGAACGTCATTTTAAATGATGCCTCTGTAACTGTGTTGGCCTTCTTCATTGGTTGGGTGAATAGAGAACGTTGTTTTTTTAAGTGTTCAACTCGTTCACCTTCTCAGTTTGCATCATGCAGGGACGTCCAATGAAAAGTTACCCCGTTGCGTCTTCTGCTGACTGAAACTCTGGTCCTGCAGACGAGGCACACACACATGTTGCAAGAGAAGCGGAAGTCAGAGCCCTGCTATTACCTGCTACATTCATACTTCAGTCTGAAAATGTAACCAGGGGACTGGCAGGAAACAATCCTAGTAAAGTCAGAGTGAAAAATGTGGTTTTATGCATTCACACATGCAGCTCACCCTGAAAACTTCCTGACATTTTCACGTTGAGCTGCATGTGTGGGATTAACACCATAATCATGATCACATCCACACTATGTGCTCCATGTTATCAATCAGAGAACACATTATTTTTACATTATAAAAGGTGAACCACACTTAATGCACCCCTTTTAGATATCATTCTAAATCCTCTTCCCTCCCTTCAGGTCCGACCACACTGGGTCATGGTTCAATGGACATCAGCATCCAGGGCCCTGGGGTCGCTGCCCAGCACTGTTACATAGAGAACAGGTCTGGGATCATCACCCTGCACCCCTGTGGGAACCTCTGCTCAGTCGATGGGCTCCAAGTCACAAAGCCAGTTCGCCTGTCACAAGGTAGGAATGAGCTCAAAAATCATGTCCCATAATGCACTCTGCTGCAATGCAGGGTTTCTGTCCCTGCATTTTTAGTAACAACATTGCTCGTCCTTTGTATGGATCTCAATTGTCTCTGCCATAGAGCAAACCTTACTGGAAACCAATAACAAGACATGAAAGGATGTGTGGTTTCTGTTTTACATTTTACTTGTCGACTCCGGTATATTACCTCAGTTTCTGTAGAATTTGGTCCATATTTGGCTTTCTGGTCAATAAAAAAAAGCAGCACAGAAGCCAGCAGGTATATTCAATAAAATGCAGTCTTTAAATAGCCATCGATTGAGGAACAGCCTGAGGTTTCTGGGTTGATGAGTTAACGAGTTTGGCTGTGCTCAGGCATGCAGGTATTGAAGAAACCGGAGAGGGAGAGAGGAATTGATTTTCAAGCTGATGTTGCCTGGGTGGTTCTTAGATTGAATACCGTGGAGTGGTTTAATTAAATTATCCCCTGGGATTGTTGTTTTGAAGGACTAGAATTACTTTCAGAGAGGGAAAGAGGCAAAGATTAACTAGACCCCCTATCAGTCAACAACACAAAGGAGGAAGTAACAAAATCAAGGATGAATTTGTAAATTATCGTCACCGCATTATATATCTGATTTCTTCTGGTTTCCGGTTGTACTACGAGTAGTTTTTGTCCACTTTCATGAGTTGGTTTTGAATGTATTCAGGAATACAAGTCAAACCCTAAACCATGAGATGTTTCAGTTCAGTCATGGAATTTCAGAGAAATTTACATCAGAGCACCAGAGGGAGCACAGTGACGCCACTCATCATTACTCACAGTGCTCACTTCCCTCCTCACTGCTGCGTAAACACACACTCTGCACTTACACATTCTCAGATGCATGTTCACACACTTTAATGAACTGTACACTCTCTACATGGACTTAAATCTTTCATTTCTAGATCCTCTCTTCAGTCACAATCCGATGTCCTGCTCGACTTTGTGTCAGCATATCCCTCTGTCTTTTTTCGGTATTTCAACCTGGGTAACCTGAGCGGGGGACACAAGGCTATATTTATGCTGCCCCCCTTTGCCCCAGACAGATCTGACTTTAGCCCCAGAGAGGGTCTCAGGTTGAAGAATGAGTGTGAGGGTAAAACCAGAAATCACTGTCAGGGTCCTGAGGAGCTGTTCTAAACAGTGAGAGAAGCTGAAGTGGCTTTCTTCGATGTTAACGGCTGCTGATACAGATCTAAATTTACAGCAGGAAATGGATCAGACACGGTCGATTACACAACATTTACTCACCACTCCCTGCAGTTATGTACATTAAATGAGTAATACACCTCAAGTAAATGTTTCCTACAAGATGACTATTGTAGTGTCCGGAGAATGCATCACACAGCAGTGAAGCTAAGACCAGAGGCTAGAGTGTTTTTACTCTGCAGAGAAATGCAGTAATGGAAAAGCAAGCAGCAACAAGTCAGCATTGTCACAAATTGCAAAAGTGCTCAACAAGCGGTTTTGAAGTGATCCTCCTGGATTTTAAATCAGAACAGTCAGTAGAGGGAAATCCAGACAATCAAAAGGGCATGTAGAAACTAAGCCAGTTTTGTTCAGCTCCTGTTATAGAGGGATAAAGGTTTGTCTGCTTGATTCAGCCAATCAGAGGGAACACAAGGGGAAAAGGGGGCATGGATATTAATCTCTGCGTTAACTGAGGAAGACACTAAGAAGAGTCTGTTTCTGGATAAACTTCTAAAGTACTTTACACTGTGAGTGGAGAAATCACTGATGACAGGATGTGTAGATAGAGTGTAAGGTATATTTTCTACACACAGCATTGATGAGGGTAACTCCACTTGTGTCATTTTGAACAACACAATGTGTTTTCTTAATTTTACCAAGTAGGTGTTGTGCTTCAGGGGCGTGTTCAGACTTTTTTCGACTAGGGTGGCATGAAGTTTGTGTGCACAAGGTGAATAGCATTTCCTTTGCAAAATGTCTTGACTCAGGGGTGATACAGGCCTCCCTTGAAATCTAATGGGCTATCCTAGCTGCCACCCCGAAATCCTTTACACTGATTGGCTTTTTGCATGGTCAGAGACTGGACTTTTTAACATCGGTTAAAATCAACTACTTTGGCTGTGGTGTAACAGGCTGTTAGTTTCTATGCACTTAAATGTAGCATCATTTTATTGGTTATTACTTTAAGAAAAATGCTCTACACGTCTTTTTCACAAGACAGGTGCACATAGAGGAATGCGACCATGACAAAATGCAAGCAAAGTACTGAACAAGTACACACACAAAAATCAGCAAAACAAAAGTTCATTGGCATTATTCTGTACTAAAATTTGTATTTATTTTTTTGACAGCCAATTTTTGAAGTTGCCTACAGTATTCTTCTTTTTAAGCACCTAAAGAATAAAGCCAGGCAGACGTATATGTTGATACTCTACTGTGTCACATATTAAAGTTAAGAAATTATGAGCTAACTATTTGTATGTTTATGCTCACAAACGTTTTATACCACCCCTAGATAAGTCAGAGCCCCGGGGCCACCCCAGGTCTTGACACGCCCCTGATGTTGCTGAAACTGTCTTGACTTGATTCAGATCACAGTTTCACATTGACATAATCAATAACTCCAATGTTATTTATCAGTTAAATTCCTCTACTAGGGTCTTTCTCTCTCCCTCTCTCTCTTGCTCTGACTGAGGATCTCCCAGTCTTGTCCACCCCCTCTTCTTCCTCCTCCTCCTCCTCCTCCTCTCCCACTCCTTGTCAGCCCTCCCTCTCTCTCTCTCTCTCTCTCTCTGACTGTGTGAGCCAGCTGTTTTCCTCCAGCAGTATGAGATAGCGTCTTTCCTGCGTGGATAGCGGGGGTGTTGGTGGTGGCACGGAGAGACAACAATGGACAACAATGACTGTAAACTCCCGCACTGGTTTGAATGAACCGGGATATACCAAGCGACGCGTCGGTCCGGTGGATGAAGCCGTGTTATAGCACTAACAAGTGGACAAGCTTTCCATTGTGAACATTCAAATATCTTGCAGCTTATAGCCTATTATAGTCTCTGGGCTTTTTAAGGATTATCATAACAAAAGCGCGACGGGACAAAAACAGCCATAAACGCTCCTGTTGTTCCTCAATAACTGAGAAAGAGAGAAAACACGTGGTTTTATTTAAAGGAGCAGCAGAGGCGATGAAAACAACGGAGGAGGGGGAGAGGAGTTTCATTCATTGGATTTAAAGTAAGTTATTTTGAGCTTTTCTTTAAATAAAAAAAAAAAAATGAAGTCGCTGGTTGTAGATTGTTAAAAGTGTTGGCCGGTGGTGCTTGTCATAAAAGTTCCTACTGTTTGAAAACGAAACAGTAACACACCCAGGTGCTTCTTCTTCTGTATTATGTGACTAAAGCAACAATGGTTCGGGCAATAGTTGCTAATATGAAAAAACATACACTTGATTTGCGTTTCGTTTAACCTTTTCCAACTCATTTGGGTCAGAAAGCTCACATAAACCAAACCCCATCTGAGAATCGGAAAAATAAAACATCAAACCTTAAAATTTGTAAATTACATGTACTAGAATATTATTCTGGACCTTCCATGAATCAACATGATGTTACAGTTAATTCGGCATACATTTATTAAGCATCTCTTTGACAAGCTTTTAATAAAGTCAACTTTTGTTGCGCAACTTGACGTCCAAATAACCCTGCGCTGGAAGGCGATGCTGCCTGTGTTAAATCACTGAAGTTCTGATTTTCTTTACATGTCAGGCTGGATTTAGTTATTTTGTACGCCGAATTTTTCGCAATGCTTTTATTGATAAGGCTGTTGTTTAAGTAACATTGAGCCCCAGCGTATATTACCTATATTCAAAATGTTTGTAACTGCTTGAGTTTTGAATTGAGTTTGGTGTGTCGCTGCGCAGTTGCAACATTAACACCTGCTCTAACGCTGCTGTCTCCAGTAGCCACTCAGTCCCCTTTGCTCTAAGTCCAAACTTTGCTCTGCGTCCATGTGAGTTCTGTTTATAGACTACAAACATACAAGTCTGCCAGATCTGCAGATACCCCCTCATCCAGGACGACATGACCAGACCCCTGCTGTGTCTGTCTACTGTTACACTGCTATTCCTGGATGCCAATGTGACCTAACCGGGGCTGCTAACTGGAATAGAATAGAGCTCATGCTTATTTACAGGCCTCCATAGCCTGTACAAAAAAATATCCACCATAGCGGGCATTGCAAAACCAAGACCCTCTTCTTTTTATTTCAAAGCAAATTACTTCACAAGTGTGGTCATTTTTTTTTCTTTCCTCCTCCCATCACCTCTATCTGTCATCTTTGACACATTGAGTTGACCTCTTTGTAAAGAGAGGATGTGTGCAGCCCCCCTACAAACAGTCATCAGGGCTGCTGTGGATGTGAGGTGGATTCCCAGAGGGCCCGGAGCAACAGGTCAGACATGTGAGGGGCGACGGGGGGGAAGTGTCAGCTCAGGGACGGAGGAAAGAAGCTGGCAGCAGCTTGTGTGTGTGTGTGTGTGTGTGTGTGTGTGTGTGTGTGTGTGTGTGTGTGTGTGTGTGTGTGTGTGTGTGTGTGTGTGTGTGTGTGTGTGTGTGTGTGTGTGTGTGTGTGTGTGTGTGTGTGTGTGTGTGTGTGTGTGTGTGTGTCTTTTCTCAACGTTGTTGTTGACACAGTCTTTGACCGAACATCCTCTGACTGCACCGAGGTCAAGGCAGGGCGTTCAGATGAGATGGTGGTTAAATAATACAGATCGGGATTGTGTTCACTTCCACAGACTTTGTTCTGTGTCTGATTTCTGTTTGTTTGTTTTTTTTGGTGGTTTTTGGGCTTGATTCCTTCTTTCTGATAATCCTAATCAAAGTCCCAGTTTTTGTAATGGTTCTAAAGCTCATCTGGCCAGTGGGGTTAAGAGTGATAAGATCTTCTCAGAAGGACATCGGGGCCGACCCCAATTTAAAATCTGAAATAATAAACACATTTGATATTTACTCTCTGATCTCATGTTGTAAGACAGCCGAGCGCTCACTCTGTGGATTGTGACGTTAACAAGTAATAACCAGTTGGAAAGAGCGCTAACTGAAGAGGAAAGCACGACAACATATACAGTTTTACTCACCTCCAGCTGACGCTCAAACATGTACAGCCAATGTCAGAGTTTTACTCTTTTCTCTGTGAATTTTCAGTAACAAGTATCTGAAAACTACCAGAAATTCTTCCTGCCGATCGTCTGTTTGTTTACTCTGAAGTTGATATGGACTGTGAGCATTTTTTGCAAAATGTTCAGTTTTTAGAGTCCGGACTGGTTGTTGGTGAGTTAATGGGTGGTGTGCTGTGTTGGTTATATCTTCGCTGTCTATACATTAGAGGAACAAAAATGTTACATCTTCTCATATTTGTCATCGTGTTGGCTCTCTCACATTTTCAAACTCTCTTTTTTTGTAGTGTGGGCGTCACATGCACTCTTCATTGTTTTTTATTTATCACACCTCATATCGTTATCTCAATAACAAATATTTGTCTCATAAGCACGCCTGATTTTGTCGTGTGTTACATGTCTGCTATGACCATTAAATACCACAAGAGGAACAAAATGGACCAGCACCATAATCCCACAATGCAACTCTTCTTATTCTTCTTATTCAAAATAGTTAAATTAGACTGAAATCAGCAGAATTGAATAAAAAATCAACAAGGACCCAAAGGGACTAGAAATAAACAATTCGATGTCACATGTAAAGGGCTAAAAAGAGCAACAGTTCACTTCTAATTTAATCACACAGTTTGGTTTAATATTTATTACTCCGCAGGCCTGCAGCCATCTGCCTCTGGGAGCATGTTCAACAGCAGGAGAGTGGCTTCAGTTGTTCTTACAAAAGGAGGAGGAGGGGGAGAGAGAGAGAGGGAAGGAGGGGAGGGGGGAACATCTGTTCGGACAAGCAGTGACCAGCCTCCGACACGTTGCTGTGGTGAGCGTCCAGCAGCTGACAGTGCAGGACGCTGCTCGGGGTCTGAGGGACGATGATGCTGTTTTTTTTAGGGAAACCTGAGTGTATTAAAGGGACAGTCTGCAGATTTTTTTTACACATTGTGTGTTTTTACCAATATTTGCAGTTTATGGTTTTTACCAAGCGGCAACCTCCGATGTTGAAAAATGAAGCCAGCGTGAAAGTGCAAAATCCTTAAATCCGTTGAGGGTCCGCTAGAGGCTGGATCCAAGAGCCCCGGATGCCCCCTATTTAAAAATCCCTGTTTTTACAGCAGAAAATAACATGTTTACAGCCTGGTACAAAAACTATAGTCTGAGTATAATAATAATAATATATACAGTATATCTGTTTCATTGACAAATAAGCAAACAATCTGAAACACAAGTCTCGTCAGTATAAATCACAGATCATTTTGCTGTCTTACAACATATTCAATTGTCAATTGTTGCCCCCACAAAAGTTTTTAGGATGCATATTTTTATTTTACACATTTTATCATGCTAACAGTTTGTAAAGTTGTTTCAAATGACGCCATCTTTTTTTTTTTTTTACTGGATATGTGAGCCACATTGGAATGAGATGATCTGCACATCATAATCTCTGAAGCATGAGCAAGAGAAACCTCTGTCTCCATCATATCTGCCAACGTGGCATCTCATATGATCGCTGCTTCCAAATCATTTTTTCTGACCTTTAATTTGTTCAGACTGTTTTTCCCACATGATGGGAACGCAGGGCTCGGACCTCCCCTCCTCCCCTCCTCCCCTCCTCCCCCCTAACCCCGTCCTCCTCCTCTGTGTACTCCTTAAGTCTCATATCTTCCTCTGGTATGTGCGTCAGTGTTTGACGGCACGCAGAAAGGCAGTCATTGATTAACTGGAGGGGTTTTTGACTCTCTGGCCTTTGCTGAGGCTGTAAACCATCAGGTTGCCGTAGCAGCCGTCACCCATAGTTTTAGGCATTCCTTTGTCTCCAGCTGTAGTGACGTCTCATGAGAGAGGTTTAGCAGCTATGCCTCTGTTTCTGGGACTAAATGGTTAAAAAATCGTTGATTGTGAAGTCTGTTATTTTCTAAATCGGCTTACAAGAACTTTCAAAGTCGAGGTGAACTGCCTATAGTATCATCCATGTTTGTTGTTTTTTCATATACATACAGAATGTTTTTTCCCTGAATTTTCTATCTCTGTTACTGTTCTATCTCTGTTGCTCCAATCAGCTGTGTTGTTTTGCAACCCGTCAGATGCCATGAAGGGCAACACCAAGCCTGTTGGACTTGGTTCAGGATCCAACATCACTACTTGAGGTGATCTATGCTCTCAGCTTTCTCTTTGGATGGAAATAAGAAATAGCACTCAAACTAAACGGATTCACACGGCTGCCCACAGGGTTAGGGTTATTCTCCAAATCTGCATGAAGGTCTCCTACACAGAACATTGATACAGTTCATGATTATGGTTATGAATACGTTTCAGATAGTTGATGTTGTTGGTTATAAACATGAGACATGATCAGGAGGAGAAAAAGACACCACCAACAGATAATCAAAGAAAAGATTTGAATGTTTAAACACCAGTATTCCTCCTGCTTGTTACCTAGCTACACATTTATTTCTTCTCGGGTCACGATGCCCACAGTCCTGCAAACATGCATGCAGAAGATGAAACGTGTTTTCACAGGCCGGCCGGTACAGAGGGAATAACACGAGACAGCAGCCTCGATGTGCTCCTCTACTCAGGTTATCTCCATGGCAGATTTTTTTTTGGGGCTTTTTTGCCTTTATTCGATAGGACAGATGATAAAGAAGAAATCGGGAAAATAGAAGGTGGGGAGTGACATGCAGGAAAGGGGACTTGAATCGGTGCAGCCTGCTTAGAGGACTCCAGCCTTCGTACATGCAGGCACGACCTTACTGCTAGGCCATCAGTGTCGTGATGGCAGAATTGTTACCTTTCAAAATGATACTCTAAAAAAATATATACATATCCATCGCTGTATCCACCAGATTAACAAAAGTCCTCGGCACCCAGTACTGTCTTATTGTCTATACTGTCTCAATAACAAGAACACATTAACAGCAAAAGGACTTGAGAATCATCAATGTTTGCCGACCTGTGGATTTAAATGGACCACAGCTGCTCTCTCTCTTTCACTTGTGGTTAAAAATATGACTGAAGTTCTGATTTTCTTTTGTTCTTTTTGATATATAAATATATATATATATATATATAATTTAAAACAGCAGAGATTGTATTGTTGTATCAAAGAAATCAGAGATTTATGACCTCAACCTTATCCTCTTCTTTCACCAAAATGAAGTGCAGCAGCATTTTGTCACGTCATGATTACTGTCCCAAAGTGTGTGTGTCACTCTGTAAGTATTTGAAGCTCTCTCGCTCTGACCACCTCTGCTCCGTCTGATCCAATCTTCTTGGAAATGTACTCGAGGCTAAGCCGACACACTGGAAAGATTTCATGTGGTCTGATGGGGGAAAAACACAGAGATGTTATTAGAGAAATGATGGAAGATTTCAGAGAGGTTGAGCAGACTGCTAACCACTTCTCCTCTTAATGCCACAGCACCCCTGAGGGAACGTTTGGCCTTAACGCTGTTTTGGCCTGAGTGCTCCCCGAGGAGCTCACACACCGCTTTACACTGATTATTCTTGTCTCCTTTGGTATTAGAGAGTTTTAATAGATGTCCCCTCATCCAAGCTCCCATATTTATCACATCCATATTGTCTTTGTATTGAAAATGGAACGCTGCAACCATAGGGGTAGAGAAAAATCTCTTGGTGTATTTAAAGGAAATGTTCGTATCTATTGAATGCATTGAATCACATGTAAAATAAAAGTAAAACAAGCTGCTAAATGGAGGCTTAGCTGATGTTTAAATGCTCCAAACTGAACTGGGTGGATAGTTTTAATAAGTAATTAATTCAAGAGGTTTACAAAGATAAACTCATACAGTGTTTATACCCTAGAAATCTCTATATAGTTGTAGTTTTGGATTCATCTTAGTAGTTAAACAAGCAGTCAATAAATCGATTGGTTGATTGACAACTTATTAACAACCAACAAATTGATGTTGTTCAGGAAATTCATCAAGTGGAAGCTTCTCATATGTCCTCAACTATTTACTTTTAAAATATATTTTTGTGCTTTTTACTGTCGAGACAGGACGATGGATAGAGTCAGAGATCAGAGAGAGAGAGTGGGGAATGACATGCTGAAAAAAGGAGCCACAGGTTGGCATTGAACCCGGGCCGCCCGCTTCGAGGACCACAACCTCTGTACATGGAGGGTACAAACTTAACCACTAGGCAACTGGCGCCCCTGACGTCCTAAACTCTTGGTTTCATTTTCATGCAGGGCTGAAACAGTGAAGACCTTGTGACTATCATTTCATATATCAATTGAGGATTTGTCTGAGAGAAGTTGAGGTTGGCCCTGAAGTCACATCCACACACCATGATAAATACCATATTTACAGGAGAAATAAACATTTAGCCCACATTTATACAGCCTGATACAAAAATTGGTTTGGGTCTGAAAAGTTCATGATTTAATCAGCATTCAATGTACGGGGGATTGTTTTTTTATATAACTAATCAGTTTAGATTTTATGAATGATAAGAGTTATCATTTCATAATTTCATTCATAATTAGGGGTGTGACTGATATGACTGCATCAAGTGTGTTGTGGCTGTTCTGCAGGAGGATTAAGCTCCGCCCCTTTTGCATGTTACTAGATTCGACCGAACATAAGATTGAAATAGCATTTTCATTATTTATATACTGTATTTTATTTTGCTGAAAGGCATTAACTATTTTTAGATTTTCACCTTGGCTTAATCTGTGTGTATGTCTTTGTTTGCATTAAAGTGTGCGCTCTTTAATCCACTTACTGCACTTTTATTAGAGGATGGGGTCACGCTGTCCTTGTGCAGAGGTAGTGATGCTCTTTGTGTGTCCTTAGTGTTGAGATGGTGATGTGTTTGAAAGCTGCGTGCAGATAAAAAGATGAAAAGCATGGACATATTGTAAGGCAGACCATGAGGCTGAGAATGAGCTGCTGTTAGAGAATACTTCTGGTTTAAATGTTCTGCTTTTTGGTTAAAGTGGAGCCGCTCTGGAGGCTGAGAGCTGCTGTCCTCGCTGTAATTCTGCGAGTGCACTCTGTGTGATTGGACGGCTCGTTCCTGCTGTGCTCAGGGGAAATCGTTCTCTTTCACAGCGGTCAGGGATCAATCTAACTGATTAACTGTAGGGATTTCACTTCACACACACACACACACACACACACACACACACACACACACACACACCAATGAAGCCAATCTCTCCGAACATTGCCCGTCCTTGCCTGTATGACGTCATTGTAATTATGAAAATGTTTCCTGTTGCAAAGTGAAGCAGAGCCGTTGATTGAACAGATGTCAGTTTTTTTTCAGTTTTTTTACTGTGGCTGATTATCGCTGAGCTCAGCCTCAGAGGAAACTAATCCTGAGATGCTGCTTCTTGGAAGAATCCTGAGGGTTTTTTTTTTCCTGGGTCGGAGGGTTCGGAGGGAAAAAAAAAGAGGAGAAGAAGAAGAAGAGATAGTGGTGTTTATTTAAAATAGCTTAAGCCGACATGGCTCTGCCAGATGTCGAATAGGTATATAAGTGAAACCAATGCAGTGGTCCAGAGCTCCGTTAATGATCTGTTTCTGATCGACTGAATTAGAGTAAGTAGTAGTAGAAGTAAATATCAAATTTCAGCTTGTTCCAGTTGTCAAACATCGATGTGCTGCTCTTCTATTCCCTGAAAGATCATTGAAAAGTAGGGAAGTTTTAAAATGTTGGAACACATTTTTTATTTTGATTTCAAGTCTTTAACTTCTCCATCTAGGACATATGGTTGTCGTGTTAACAGAATTATAAACTTTGTAAAAATCCAGCTGTTTTGATACACTGGCAACTGGAAAGTCATAGTCCTTGTTTTGCCATCAAATGACTGCACTGTGTAAATGGCACAAAGATATTGGCAAAGTTTCTGTAAAAAAAAAACATTCAATAAAGTGAGATTTTATGAGTGATCAGGAGCATTTTAAGATACAGTTGCAGCCATTACAGCTTATTTAACAGCGGCATGCATGAGTGATTACGAAACAACGTGGACCTGTTTCTTATTTAGACCCCGAATTGTTTTAAAAAGTTTAGTAATACTAGAATTTCCCTTTCATGCTATTTTAATTCACAATGAAGAATCTCAGAGCCCGAAAAGTCCTGAATGTGTTGAGCAACACTCAGACATGTCAGAAGGAAACACTCATCCCAAACATCATTCTCTTAAATCCCATCCCTAAATAAAAGTCTTAGTGGTTTGGGGTGTGGTTAATTTCTCTGCATGGTTAAAGGTTCAGCATCTTTCGAGGCCCATTAAACGCCCCCGCTCGGCGGCCTGACAAGGACAGCTTGTCTGCAGTTGATCTGTTTAGTGGTGGAGATAAGGTGGGAAAACCTGCAGCTGTTTTGGGTGGAGACGGGTGTTTGAGATAAAAAAGAACAAAAAACAGACACAGTTTCCATAAACCGACAACTTTGATGAGCTTCTGTCTTGTCTCTTCTCTCTGGAGCATTTTAATCTGTGATCTTGAAGCCGTAGGACAATTAAATCCAAACTGTCTTCTGGATTCCCTGATGAAGGATCAGTCAAAATAATTTCTTTCCAGAACTAACATCCTGAGCCCATATCAGTCCTACTTTTCTACAATTCACTTAGCAGACCCTTTTATCCAAAGGGACGAACATCAGAGAGTAAGAACAAAAAAAGCAAATATCTAGAGAGGAGGAAAGGACGTCAGTTAGTGCAAACAAACAGCTTTAAGTCCCATCACACACACAGGTGCACGGTGGCAGGTCACTTTAAGAAAACACGATATCATCGTCAACAACCAATCGACAGCTGTTCTTGAGAATTCTAATCAGCATCAAAACCATCTTAAATATCATCATATACAGTGCTGTTACTGCCATAACAAAGGCCATAACAATGTTGTGAATGACAACATTTCAGCTAAAGATAAAAGACAGCATTGCTTGTCACTTTTTGTTGATTTATCATCAGCATTTGATACTTCTTCTGCTGAGGCCACATAATATTGATTTTGGTAAAATTGCACATTATTGTTTCTAGAGTATATCTCTTTGAGAGACAAACAATGGAATAGTGGTTACTTAGTTTAACATTTTGTTAAAAGTAACAAAAGGTGTTCCACAAGGTTCAATCCTGGGTCTGTTTGTTTTTTGTTATGAATAAATGATGTTATCTCCTCTCTGTCAAACTGACACGCGTATCTATATGAAATCCACAATAACTTTCAAACTATGTAATTTAGGGTCACTTGCACATGATGGTGAGCATCTTGAAATTTTAGCAATTATTTTCAATCCGTTATCAAAATATTGTCATTTTAATTTCTACTGGCCATCCGGTTTGATTTGTGAGCGGTTGAATATGTAATTAATTCCTCCAACCTTCATTAGATTAGTCCAACTAAATGAGCTATTTGTTGAACCTTTGTTTTTTTTAAAGGTTTAATTTAACTTACATTTTTTAAAGTTTAAAATGTGACTCTCAACTATATCATATTATTATGTAACTATTTCAAGCCAGATTTATCTAGTTTTTAAACTGTGATTCTCCAGCAGACCTCTTGTCATACATCCAGCATACCCTCTTTATTGACTTTACACCAAGTGCGTCCATTAAATTACATTCAGTCCTGTAAATGCAAAATGAAGCACAACCGTTTTTCTTTGTCAACACTGTGTGGGTGCTCTTTAATGAACAAATAAGATTTATGAGCCTTGTCCCCTCCGCCATCACTGAATATGATTCATAGCATGTTTAGAGCATCTCCATATTACACTTGGATAAATTCTCCCCGTCTCCCAGGACCATAAATCTACACTTAGTTTGTGTAGAAGTATTGTCTGGCGCTCCCTGAAGTGTGTCTCCTCGCTGCAGGAGGATCCATCATGATAAGTAGCTGCGTGGGGTTGTACTAGCTGAATTGATGAGCGTTAATTGGCATTGAGGGACTGCCAGTAATGGACTTTAACGACAGCGTCTTGCTGAACGCTTAAACCAGATGGATTGGTTCAGCTTACAGCACGTCTATTGATGATAATGGCATCAGCTTTGCTAAATGATTGAACTGTAAATTAGATTTTTATTGAAAAAAAAAAAACTCTTTAAAAGGTCACTTCCTCTGTATGTACTGCCTGTTTTCATGAAAATGTCAAATGTGAGTTATTGTACAGTTTCAGTGAAAGGTTAAGTATTCATGAATGTAAAGTGTTGCCATAGCTTATAGATTGTATATTTTTTTTTAAAAGAAGGAGGGTAGGCTACACAAGCCAGATCTGCTCAATAATACTCAAGATTTCACTCCTTGTGAATGCATTACTGCTGGCCGGCAAAGAAGCTGCATCGATTTCTGCAGATGTGATCATGTAATGAAGCTAAGTTTCAGAAAAAACCGACAGAAAAATCAATGACAGTGTAAATGTGGGCTATATTTTCCCACCCCTAGATGAAATGAGTATAGGCTATAAATGCTGTAGTGTATGTGACACTGATGAACTTGCTCCATACTCGTCCTTATACAAATAAAGATGAACTAAAATATATAAAGGGTCACATTCTCTTCACTAACCAGTCATCGTGTAGGAGCTAATCAGCTGTCGGGGAAAGTGAACCCCGGGGTGCTGGAGGTTGAGCCCTCTGGGGATCACTTTCCCAGCAGCAGGCAGGGTGGTCTTTTTGGCATTTGGAAAATAATTTTAAAAACGTTCAGCTTTCTGTGAACCGTGGTTTCCATGAGGGACGGCAAGGAATTGCATGCTTTGGCAAAATGAAGGACAAATGTTGAAGATACCGCAGAGTTTCCACCAAGGCTTTTCTGTAGATTAAAATCTGCAGTTTAAGCTATTTCTATTCAACATTTCAAGCTGTTTTTATTCAACATTTAAATGCTGAAATTGACAATTTTGGTCTCTGAGGTAACAAATCTATGCAGATATTTCTTCTTCAGTCAGTTGGAAAGAAAATAAAGACATGGGTCTACGTCTCTTCTGAATGTCTTCACTGAATTAGAGTAGCATTTTTAAAACTTAGGCCCTATTTTAACATATTTTGGGGTCTAAATAAGTAACAGGCCCACTTTATTTTGTAACTGCTGATGAAGAGGCTGTTATAGCGATATGACCGATTAATCGGTCAGCCGATAATATCGGGAGATATTGGCAAATCCTGTGACTATTGATAACGGCCAATTTTAATACAGATATGCGCAGACATGAGGAGATTTATTCACCAGTCACATAGGGTTTCATTTGAGTTACATTGTATTACACTAGCAGTTCTCTGTCACCAGCAGAGGGTTGTTTATGGATTACAACAAGCATCATCAGAGTGTCAAGCGAGGATGCACGTGCATGCGCAGTTACTTGTTTCATATATCAAACAAATAAATCGGCAGATACATCGGTATCAGATTTTTTATCTCTCCAATATGGTCATCAGTATCGGCCCCAAAAATTAGCCGGGCCCTAGTTATAGCCACAACTTTATCTTTGAATGCTCCTGTCATTTTGGTACAGAAACTTTGCCAAAGAATTGTGCAATTAAAAAGTGTGTTTGAGTTCCTGATGGGAAGTTGGATGACTTGGACTTACCTTTTTATCTTCCTGTGGTAGTTTATAATTCTGGTATTGTAAAAAACCCTCGTGGGTACAGTTTGTTTGTTTTCTCTGTTTTGCTAACTCATCATGTGCTGCTCCTGTTGCTGACCACACACACACTTTCACTGCTGGGGTGGAGAGCCTGGCTCCCTTTGGGGGGGGGCACTGGGGACTCGGTCAGATTGAGTGTCAGCTGCCAGCAGCAGTTTGTGCTGAGAGAGCAGTGAGGAGGAGGAGGAGGAAGAGAGATGTCCTTCCTCGTCCATCAGCCTGCAGCAGCCTCTGCACCGCTGAGGCCTGTGTGTCCACACACACACACACACACACACACACACACACACACACACACACACACACACACACACACACACACACACACACACACACACACACACACACACACACACACACACACACACACACACACACACAGAAACACAACACAGAACAATGCTGTCGGTGCTGAGTGTGATTTACTCACATCACTCTCGGTGTGTTTCTCCAGTCTCTACATGAACACACCTTACACAAACAACACTGACTAAGAAGAAGTTCTCGGCCTTTAGGAAACAATTTCTGAGTGTGACAGTGTAAGCACTTCTCTGTGTTGAGAACTGATGCTGAAAGTTGAACTTAAGTAGGCATCATGTTTAGCATATTTGTTAGCATGAGTCAACACATTAGCTAGTGATTTTTTTGATCCTCATAACTGGCCGATATTTTAAACGTCTCACTAAACCACAGCTCTTTCAGTGTTCATCATTGTATTACTAAATCCTCCTGAAAAGAGTCGTTTTTTTGTGTGACAGAACCGCTGAGTCAAAGTGACGTGGTGTGCCACCGAGCCGTCACAAAAGCCCTCCAGATCTCCGGGTGAGAGATGAGTCTGTCGTGACAGAAACACAACGCTTCGAGCTATGTTCTTTTTAAGCAAGCGTTTTTATTGGAAGCGACTGAATTGATCTTCACCGGGGAGATCATGTTAGTGCAAGTCTGACTGTGTGCTGTGAGTCAGGGAGGCGGAGGGAGGAGGAGGAAACAGGAGATAGGTGAGGGAGTCGGATGACTGCTGAAGACGTGGCCGTGCAGACCGCAGTATTAACATCGTAATGAAAGCTTTCAAATATCCTATTCAGCATCTTCTAGGTTTTTTTCCCCCTTTCATGGCCAGACTGATGATTCCAGATATCTACAGGAAGCATTTCAACTGTGGAAAAAACTAACCAAAATGATGTTGAGGATGATGGTGTTGTAAGGAAACGCTGATGGAAAAAAAAAAAAAAACTGGCCCTCTAAATCCCCATGCAGATACTGACCATGAAAAAGGAATGCTAATGAAAATAAGCACAGTGCTGTATTTGGACAGCTTAAGTAGGCATGTGGCATTTATTGTACCATTATTAAGTATCAATTTAACTGGTGTTTAGCACCACCACTGGTCTAGTCAGCAGTTCTCCACAAGCTGGTGAAGTGCGCAGAATCACTACTGTGTGCACTTTGAAATAACTTTTATTCATGATAGTCTATGTGCTTCACAGATTAAATCAGACAAATATAAAACAACATACAGGGAAAAAAAAAGTTCAGGAACACATTTATACAAATCAAAAACAATTGTATAAAATACAAGCCATACAACACGCACATGATACTTTGAATACAGGTCAGACAGGACGTGGAGAATGTAAAATATGTGCATAAAAAAGAATTCAGATGTCAAGCTATGTTTTTTTTTTTTTTTCAAGACTTATTTTTGGTCTTTTTGTGCCTTTATTGGCGAGATAGGACAGTGGATAGAGTCGGAAATCAGGGAAAGAGAGTGCGGAACAACATGCGGGAAAGAGGCCACAGGTGGGATGTGAACCCGGGCTGCCCGCTTAAGACGACAGTCTCCATAAATGGGGCGCGCGCACTAACCACTGCACCACCAGCGCCTCGTCAAGCTATGTTTTTATCTCTGTTTTGTAATGTCACCTTGAGTGCTTTGAAAGGTGCCTTTAAATAAAATGTATTATTAAAAATCATAAAGGAGGCACCAAAGGCCTTTGCTTTTGTTGGATGAACTACTTCAAAGATCAGTTTTCATGATTAAATTAAAGTGAATGGTCGGCCAAACTGAGACTGGTATTCACATGAAGAATGCACTTACATTTAGTATAAGAGGTTCATTTTCCCCCTCAGTTGTCAGCACTGTTAGCTGTATAGTTACCGTCTCTGGTTAATATTTTGTTGTGTCACTCGTGGAATAGATTGACGGTGACTTTTAAATGAGTACCAAGCTATTTTAACAATTTGAACTTGATGTCAAATGGAAATTCCGTAAGTCGTCATTTTGCATGTGCAAAAGTCTTACCCTGATAAAATAAAAAATGAGGAAAATGTCTCAGTGGCCATTGGTTTGATGATGGCGATCACAACTATTGGTAGACCTAACAGGCAAAGAGGTGGAGCTGAGGCGTGCCTTTAGTCTTCTGTCACAGTTACAACACCAACCTGTGAGATCAGCCACGCCCCTTTATTATGAATAATTCTTTGCCTTAATATTATCAAAACGGATTAGTTATATAAAAGAATTCACCCTTCGTACAGTTTGTGCAAATCAAGAAATAAGCTATTCAGACAAAAAAACAATTTTTGAAACAGGCTGTTAACATGTTTATTTCTGCTTTAGAAATTGACATTTTTGAACGGTTGTGACTTCCGGGTCTTTTGCAACCAGTGGACACTCGAGGAACTGCATGTTTTTTTTTTTAACTTCTGCGTTTGGTTTATTTGTCAGCTCTTGAAGTTGCTGCTTGATTATAACATGACGCGTAATGAGGATTAGGATATTAGACCCAACTTCAAGTTGACTATCAAGGAACTGCAGTTTCTTTCACTTACCCAGGATTTTTTTTTTTTAACATTAGAGGTTGAGTCCTGTCCTCCAGAAAAGGGCAAATTCTGATTCTCCATCAACTTCTCCATTGAAAATAAATGTCAACAATGTGCCCTAGATGTATCCCTATACTTTCACCAAATGTCAGCTGGGATAGGCTTGATGATAAAGTGGTGTAGGCAATAGATGCACTTTATAAAGGTTAACACTCGATAATATCGTAGGAGCTTAAAAATAATGTATACAGCTTCATGGGCTTCATGTAACAGTCCTTGTCACACATTTTATTTTCCACGTTTTACCCCTCAGTCGTGTCTTTGCCGGCAGCTCCAGATTACATCAGACGCTTTCCTTCCACGCTGTCAGCATGTGCATCTCTAAAATAAAAGATTGCCTGGCTTCGATGCACTTCATCACAGCTTGTTGTGTAACGGAGAACTTTCCATCTTCACCTTAGTCATAGTGTCCTCGGCTGAAGACAGACAGAGGATCTTATCTCTGCTCAGGCTGGTAGACCTGCCGGTTCGTCATCACCGCAGGACAATGGCTCTATATTGAGAAAGCAATAAACATGAGATTGCTTATCTGTTATCTGGCTCGTGGCACATACAAGGGCTGAATTAGTAATGTGCGTTATGTGCTTTGACATTTCAAACGTGGATAAGTGGATGTGACTGATAGCACCATGGAGACAGAGTGTGTTAGGGTCTGAGTTATATCATGTAAGAGAATACAGGTCAGATCAGAGTGAGGATCACTTCAGGATTATTGCTGTAATAATAATCTGTCTGCTTCTCCACACTAGAGACTAGGGAAGGGTAACAATTACTCGAGTAATCGATTTCTTCTTGTGGACGTCATTGAGTATTTCTTGTCGAAAATAGAATGTGTTTATCATTGAATGAACCTAGCTTTAGCAGCGCTATCATTAGCGGTGATTTTTGATAAAACTGTAGGAAGTTACAGTATTTACAGCCGCTCCTTTGACCATGAGTCACTGCCACAGCTCGCTTCTTTTAATCACTTTGGACTTAAGACAGCAAGGCATCAGTTTAAACACACCTTCAGCAGGTAGACCCGCTGTAATGAAGATGCTAATCAGTGCTGCCCTACTCTTAAGGGACACAGAGCCAAACCATTTTAGCACATAGCCGACCATTGTAGACACTGACACCCGCTCTGACACGAGGAGGGGACAGAGCCCTGTGATCAGTGAGTGTTAAGGACCACCTGGCTCTGCTTATTGAATCAGAGTGGAACAGGAGACCACATTGTTTGTAACACTCTGTTAAGTTACTTGTATTTATTCACCGCCATGGTCGGTAGGTTGAGAAATTCAACTCATGTCATTTTCAAACTTGACACACATGCACACACTGAATCACACACGCACACACGCACACACACACACATACTCACACATACACACACACACACACACACACACACAAACTAACACACATGCACACATGCACAAATACACACACAAACACACACAAAAGCGCGGCTCTTTGTCTTTCATGGCACCAGTGTGCTGATTGAAAATTATTTGTAACAAAGACACATTTTCTTGTAGCACATTCGACATGTCTATATTTACATATAAATATATAGATTTAATATATTATATATTTTAGTTTGCATTGCACCTCAAAAGCAAAGATGAGTTATTGGCTCCGTTTACAGATTTACCCATAGCCAACGAAGACATCAAACAAACTGAAGATTAAGTCTGTTATCACTTTATTTACTGTGCAGATTAAATACTTACCAAAGCAGCGTTTTTAGATAATCTTATCTCCATAATTGGATGTGTTTCCTGTCGAGGCAGGATGTCAGGGCTGTATAAACCTCTGGGATTTCAATTAGCGGGAGAAGACAGGCTTTTTTCATGTTGAGGGCATATAACTGATTAAAATTTAATTTACAATGCAATTAACAATTCAGATGTAGCTTCCTGCTTCACAGGGAGAGAAAAAAAACTTGAGCTTGACATGCAAATGTGTTTTCGTGAAAATCATAAATATCGTACTTTTTGATACTCAGAGGTGCTTAATCTGCACGGCCCTCTTTATAGGCTGCTATTTTCATCTCATCTCAGTCTATAAACCCAAAAGTGTTGTTCTTTGTCACTTTTAAACCATGGGTGTCAGTGTTTTGTTTGTATTTTTTTGGTTTTGCTGACAGATTTGTATGCGTCAGCACAGCCTCTGTGTTTTTCTTTTCTGTTTATGACTTGGCACTACTTCCCCCTCCGATCCTTTCAGACTGTCAGAATGATAGTGACGCCACCTTAATTACCTCTCTGTTTGTTGTGATGATGCTCTTCTGTGTCTCCGAATGCTGTGAAAATGTCATCCCACTATTTTGGATGATTGTTTCATTGGTCATGAGGGGACACTGAACAGGTAGATTTATGACTGTTTTTCTGAGAGCTAAATGATTCAGTACCACTCTTAGGTCTTGACAGGCAAACTAGCTCATTTTACCCCTAACCCCTATCAGCCCCTGCAAAGCTCAAAAGACACTGGAGTATACGGATAGGTGTGGTTTGTGTTGTGGTAATACACCAATCTGCCATACATAGACTGTATAAAACATAGACATAATCTCAGTGACGTCACCCATTGGTTTCTGAAGCGCAGTTTAGAAGACCAATGATGGGGGCAACATGTTTAAAATTATGTCTCAGATTAATTTACGGCCAACCTAGTAAAAGGTAAGGGGTGGAGTTGAGGACCTTAAGCCTCCTGACAAACAGCTCCAACACTCCCGCTTGCAGTCATAACAGTCCCGCCAGAAATTAAGATGATTTAGTTATGAAAATATTCATCCCTTGTACATTGTGTGCAGATAAACACATGAGCAGTTCAGACAAAAATCATTTTTCAAACCAGGCTTCAAACATGTTTAATTTTGCTGTAAAAATTGGCACTTTAACATGGCAGTAATGGGACTTCAGGAGCTTTACAGCCAGCCTCAAGTGGACACTCGAGGAACTACAGTTTGTTTTACACTTAATTTTTCAACACTGAATGCTGCTGTTTGATTGAAGATGTAGTAACCATGGGGTTAAACTCTTTCAGTTTCAAGATAAGCACAAAAGCATTTGGATGAATCTCTCACACTTGCTTCATTCCTTTGAGGTGTTCTACTTTGTAAGTTCTTACGTGTTCTGTGAAGCAGAATTAAAACAGTTTTTTTTCCTGTGTTGTTTTCCAGGCTGTATGCTGTGTTTTGGCCAGTCGGCCTTCTTCCGCTTCAACCACCCAGAAGAAGCTTTCAGGATGAAGAGCATGATGCCCCACGGAGGAAGCGTCTCCACCGGGGACTACAGACTACGTGCAGGTATACTGAGTGATGCATTCACTGTTGTAACTGTATTTTCAGCCTGTTTTCACTTAACATCATGTCAGGACTTCTCTCTGCCACAAACATGTTCCAGTCAGTGTGAATAAAACACACTGACCTTTTGTCCCATGAATAAACCCCCCCCAAAACACTCTTTTCCTCCTGAAGTTACAGTTACAGCTCAGTCTGTGTGGATGAATGGTCTGGATTGTTTTAGCGCTGAACAGACGGGTTGGTGAGGTGGAGCCGCTGGGCAGTGTGTTTTTTACAGGTGGATGTTTGCACAGCAGTAAATCCATGCATTCTTTCTTTTTATAGTCTGGGAAGGGCGGGGGACTTAAGCAGTAGACTTCTGGGACAAGAACAGTATAATAGTGTGGTGATGCACAATACTGAAAAAAAAAGGTCTAATAATTTGATATTCTTGGCATTCTCATTAATCTTGATTTTTCATTGCTTTTTTTTCAGAACTCAGACCTTGTTTTGGTCAATACATTTACGTAATATTGCCGTTTAGTGTTGTAAACCAACCAGAAGAATGCCTTCAGTTAGTTTTAATGACTTTTCTGCTCTGACAAAGGAAACTAATTTTGCTAATTTATTAATTACTCATAGACGGAATATCATCAAAATTATGAATTATGAAAACATTAACCCCTCATCTAGATTTTTAGTTTAGTTTAACCCCAGCTACAGAGACCCAAATAATTAAGTAGCAGGCTGTAAACATCTGAATTTTTGCTTTCAAAATGGACATGTAAATTTGGGACCTAACAGGAATATCTTGGCACTCACAGCCAGCACCAAGTGGACACACAAGGAACTGCAATTTTTGCGCTTAAACATTGGCATACATTTTCAACACTGGAGGTTTCCGCTTGGTTAAAGCATCACAACTAAAAAGTTGTTTTGTACATTATCTTGCCTGTAACCAGGCAAAATAGCCAATCATAGTTCATAATTCAGGTGACACCCTTTCCAGAATGGTTATATTTCACCTTAACTGTGTAAAACCAAAGGCCTACAGTCCAGTTATTCCTGTTTACAGCTCAACAACAGACTTTTGTTGTCAGTAGCAGCCTTTAAAATGCAGCACCAGTTGAACCCTGCAGCCTGAATAGAGCCCAGCTGGGACATGGTGCTGAAGTTCGCACCATGCATGTTTTATGAGCATCTCATTCCTCTGCGTCTCCAGGCAAAGTTTTCAGCTACTTGCGTACGTGTGTGTGAGCCCATGTGTGCTCCGCTCCTGGCAACCACACAACTGTAAGTGTACCTCTCCTTGGCCGGCTCTATGACCATGAATGTGTCATAGCATCTTGTTATTTCCCTCCTCTCACTGTTGACGCTGCCTGCCCGCCTGCTGACGAGGGATAAGTTTAGCACACTGGCACTCTGGCTGCTGTGGACTTCCTGGTCCAGTAATGAATGCTTTCCGTTGTTTAGAAACGTACCATTTTCCTCAATTATGCATTCCTGGGTTGAATGCAAATGAAACCTCATTATACCACTCCCATGATAATTTGTGCATATCTGTCATATCAGCTTGGAAACACTTGAAATTACACTTGTTATCTGCACATTGATTCCTGAACTATCCTGAAGGGCAAACCCAGCAATTACCCTACTTTTTAATAAGGCTGCACATTTTGAACATTTCCGTTTAAAATAAAGCAATGATATTATTTTATTGTGTACACATATACATCATGGCTGATACCTGCTGAAATGTGGTCCATTTTAGCTATAAGGAAGTAAAACCTTAATAGATATTACCATGGCGGCCATGTGGCTTCCTGTCATACTCCAGGTTTAAGTCATGTTAACGAAAAATGAAAAAAATGAAAATCTGAGCGGCTGTTTCATTTGAATGCTTCCTGACTGATGATCTCATACAGTGAGAATGGATACTGAAAATCTGTAGCACATCGGGCCATATTATGAGTTTAAAATCATATTGAAAAACTCATTAGCTACTGCTAAGGTTAGCTTTAAGTCACTTCCTAGTTAACATTTACGTTTGAGATTCACAAATATGACAGAAAAGGGGTTTATTAATTCAAAATATCAATGCTCATCTAGAACACATTAATATAAGCCTGAGGTAAAACTTGTTGGATCTATTTCAAGCTCACACATGAGCCTGCACACTGGACACACTTACAGGACACTATTATGGTACAATTCTGCAAAATGTACTTTTCAGTTTAAATGACTTTGTTTCAGTGTGAAAGCTTATGAAATAAAGATGCAACCAATAACTGCCAGAATAAATGGCAAGTATTCTGATAATGAAGAACATGTTCAATGATTTCTCAAGCTGAAATGATAAACCCTGAGACAAATATTTAACATGTTAAGATCAGCTTTTTTTTGGTCATTTTGTAAATATAAAGTCTTGTGGTCTTGGACCTTTTGATAAAAGAATCAATTTCGATTCATCACTTTGGACCTTGGGAAATTGTTATTTCCAGTTCTCTGATATTTTATAGACTAGAAGTAAATAAAACTAGTAAAGATAATCTGTAGCTCATTCAAGAATAAGAGTAATGAATCACTGTAGAGCTGCTCTGTCTTTGTGATGCAAGTCACATTCACAGTTCTGTTCAGTTCTGGTGTTATTTTCCGGGTCAGTGTCAGTCCAATGACCAGCAGTCTGTCAGCTCTCTCCTCTTCACTGATTGGATGTTTCCTGTTCCTCTCTGTCCAGCCCGGAGACGGCTTTGTGGCTCCGAGCTGCTAACTTAAAGCAACCGCTGGCTGGAGTTACAGTATCTTTTTCAGAGACTATTTTTAAAGCTCCAGTTCCATACTGCTGTCTGCCACCTCTGCCCCCCCCCCTCTGTGGGGTTTCCCCTCATGATCCCATCCTGCACCCACCGACCCACCAACCGTCCTCTGTGTTCAATGAAAGGCCTTTATCTGCCTGTGATTTGTCTGCTCTATCCGTCACTGGCTGCTTGACAGTCTGCAAAAAGCAGTGCTGCACAGGGCTGAATGCTGGGGATGCATTTGTTATTGTGGTTGCAGCGTGGCACCACCACATGCTGCGTCTCTGATATTCAAATGTTTTTTATCATTACGTGATGAAAACAAGATTCTCTTAATAAAAGAGGGCTGGACAATCTTGGACAGAGAGTTCTGTTTGCCACTGGAGACAGTCATCACGTTCTTCTTTTCATTTTCACTCCATTTAAAAAGCCACATTTCCACGTCTGTGGAAAAACTTTCCCCCTAACATTTCAGATCAATGAGGCCTCCAGTCAGCAAGGCTCCAGACTAAATTATTTTACCACCATCCATAAACCATCATAACAAACAATGTTTTCTGAAACCAATCTGTTGTTTCATTAATTTGTAAATGTCAACTTAAGTTGTTTTTGACATAATAATAAAAACCCAATTCAAATGTTGAGGAAATGAAGGATGAGGCTTTAGTTTTACTGCATTCAAAAAACATGTTTTATACATAACAGAAAAGTTAGAACATTTAACACAGAAGTTAGGATAAGTATATATTTTTTGTTATGAAGTGGTGTCTTCTCTTGCAAAATGCTCCTGAAAGCGCTGCTTCAAAACGACTTGTTTTCTGCCAGCCTGCTGGTACATTTTGTGTGTGATGCTGATGTGAGACAGCAGCAGAAATATTCAGGAAAAATGACTGTAAACAAGCAGTGAGCTCGTATCCTGCAAACGGCGCACAACCACAGACATGATGTGTCTGACATGACACATGACATGATGTTTTGTTGATATTGTGAACCTGTTGAACTACACATTGATATAAAGGCAATTATTGTCTTCATATGTTATGCTGCCTCTTTCTTTTTACGTCATGTATTGCCACCTGAGAAAAGCCCCCTCACCCAAGATCCAACCCCCCTGTCTGACATGGATAGTCTCTTGCTGTGAGCTGCAGGTGGGAACAACCAACTCAGGGTTCAGATTTCAGGGGCTGTCTAAAATTTCTAGAAATCTTCAGATTCATGTTACACCCAGGGAGCTTTTTTATGGAACATTTTACATTTCTTTTCTTTATTTTTTACCTGAGGGATATATTATACTTTGCAGTATTGCTACTAATGATCTAAGAACTTCCTCTGCAATTCGTTTTGAAATGTATCATGATGCATGTTTTGCAGAGGTTTCATTAGGCTTCTTGCAGTGGTCAAAGATGGAAGCAGCTTCAGTTGGCTCTTAACTCACTAACTCATAAAATTTGCATCAGAGACAATGACAAACCATAAAATCTACTGCTGTGACTCTAAAACGGAGCTGTAAATCTCGCAGTAGTTCACATCACCCCAACGAGAAATAGCCATGTCAAGTTAGTCACGACGCTGGAAGTTATTTGGGATGACCTTCAAAATAAAATGATTACTTCTTTGTATTTGAAATACATACTAATGGCTGAAATGCTGAGACCCGTATTGTCTGATTATCTATCATTCCTTGAACATTTGCTTCAAACTAATCAGCTAATGTCTGACTTGGGGTAGTTGAATTATGATTAAGCTTGATTATGTTTTAAAAAAGATAAAGCTTGATTGTGTTTTTATTTTGAAAGTCATGACCGGAAACACCTCGTTCCGTTTGAAGTAACTTGACACCAGTGGTACTGTCAGCAGCAGCGGTGCCTAGCACCCCAACCCCCGGATGAAATATCATCTCGGCCGTGAATCTCCTATATCCCCTTCGGTTTATGTGGAGCCAGGCGCGGCAGGGCTCCGTCACACCCGGTCGGTAACCGGTGTTCGGAGGATGTGGGCCCTCCTGTGTGTCACATAGCAGGTGAAACTGACCGGGTCGCAGTTGTATTCCTTCATGTGAGTACTGCTTAACGCCTGAGCGTTGGGCGAGAGGAGTGATGCGAACCGGTCACACGCCAAACTCCATTAAAAATATTTCGCTTTGAAGATTATTTACATTTTTTGTAACGGTGTATTCAGCACACAACATTATTACATAGTTTAAACGATTCGTCAGATTGTAATTTCTAATTCGGCTAAAATTGTTCTAAAAACAAGTCATGATTATGTATTAATAATACATATTTTTGTTTGGGGCTCAGTTACAACTACCTGTACTAGTATGAGCAGGGAATTTCGATAATGACATATGGACCTATCTTATGCTCAGGTAACAAGAGCTTGTTGACGTCTGTATCGATGCCGTATAATAACAGTCTACACATGTAATACAATGTCTGAAGTCACATTATATCAGGCGCGCAAATTTAATGGCAGCTTGTCTAACACTAAAATGCAAGGTTTTTTTAAATGAAGTTTGGTATGTCGTGTCTGAAGCTGGGGGATAGACTGTATCCAATGACATCATTGCATGGGGCTTTCTCTCAGCAAACGGTTGCTTTTAGTTTTGTCACCCCACCCCCCCTCGATTTTGACTCTGCACATCACAATGAAGCCGGTGTGTGTGCTGTGCGAGAGACACGATGTGACATTGACTTTCATTGGGTTCTACACGGATATCATGTGCTGTTGTGACAGCCTGCAGACTTAACGTGCATGGAGATGTTTCAAGATTGAATAGTGGTCAGGCTGTCACGATGGCAGAGTCTCTACAGGGGAGCTGGCAGGAAGCTGCTCCCATCTCTCTCTAATGCATTATTTGTGAAGCCTCTCTATTTTAGTGCATTTTTTTCTGTTGTGACATCTCTCTGTGACATCATCCCACAGTCATCCTTAATGACTCCTGATGTTATTACATCACTATTGTACATGGCAGCTCTTTTCAGTATTTGCAATATTGTCTCCTCTTTGTTTCAATTAAAATAAACGCAAACTCAGTCTAAACAGATGTAACTCAGCATTAAATAACACCTGATCTGTGCTCTGATCCCTGCCTCAAGGCCATGCTGCTGACTCCCACGTGGCCCAGTGTTTCGGTTGTAATAATCTACTATGCTGCTGACATTAGAGAGAGACGGTTAGGATTAGATTACCAGGCCTGTGTCCTCTATCGCTTTCGGGCCACACAGTAATTGGGTTATGTAGGCCCATTTTCTCCTTATCCCTGTCCAAAGCACAGGCCTGTTTGTCTCTCTGTTCATCTCCTCGGTTGTGTCCTTCTTTCTTTCCTTGCCGCTAGTCCCTCCTTTGCTCTCATGCTTACTTTTCTTTCAGGGCCTCGACACTGGGATGCTAAACATGGAGTTGACGATTTTTTAACATCCCCTATAAAGCAGTGACAATGTTATAAATGGATAGTTTTGCGTAGGGAAATTTGTGAAATTCCCTTAAGGCTCAGGGATGGATGGATTTTAAACTTTTGCCAGAAAAGCAAGAGTTAGTCTGTTTGGTCTAACATGTTTAGATGTTTTCTGTGTTGAAACAAAACCTTCACAATCAAGGGAGAAAAGAAAAAACATTTTACAGAATGTACCAGTTTATAATGACATATTATATCAGATGTGTATTAAAAATACTAAAAATAGGGGGGATAACAAGAAGGAAAGGGTTTCATAAGACCTTGTTTATGTGCTGCAAAAACACAATGCTCTCTGTGACTTCTATGCTATTTTGGGAGTCACTAAAATGATTCAATTTCCCACAAGAACAGCCATCAAAAGTCAATTAAAGAAATTTGTAAAAGAAGCCAACGGCAGCGGCACAGTCTGAGGAAGTCAAAACGTTTTTATAATACAAAAACTTTCACTAAACTGATCTTATCCTTTGTTTCATCTCCTTCTTTAATACCTTGGGGAATAACAGGTGATGTAAGGTCATTCAGCAAATGAACATTTGAACTTCTAATAGATTAAAGATAATCAATGAAAATTCAGCATTCAACTCTTGGATTTAAGAGACATCGATGGTACTCGTGTACAAAGATCAGACCACTTAGAGACCACATAAAGACTTTTTTTTCTCCTTAAAAAAAAAAAAAAACAGGAGTGAAATTGTAAAAGCTCCAGAAAATCAAATACAC
The DNA here is from genome assembly GCF_963930695.1 of Labrus bergylta. Taxonomy (NCBI): domain Eukaryota; kingdom Metazoa; phylum Chordata; class Actinopteri; order Labriformes; family Labridae; genus Labrus; species Labrus bergylta. The sequence continues at coordinate 4,244,121 of NC_089205.1, forward strand.
AACAATAACCCTCTAATGCTGGCCTTATACCAAACAACATTTCAAGCAATTTCAAAGTTACAGACAATTCTTAAGATCGTCAAACTGACGTGCATTGATTGAAGTCTTCTTTGCATTCTTTGTATTTCTGCTTTTATTGGTCAAAGCTGCTATGGGATGTATGCGTTAAGTTGACTAAACGATTGAAGTTGTCTCTCTCTCTCTAGTCACCACCAGTATTACTAGTCAGTTAAACACAATACTAATGTTTCTATATATTAGCCCCCGATTCTGGGCAAATATTATTCCCAAATGCAGTTGCCCGCCTCTAGCCGGGGCTGCAGCCATAGGAGACCCTAATTGGTCCTCTATCTACTGGCTTTATCGCCCAGATGTAAACAAGCACAGAGAACAGATAGCCGAGCGCCTGGCCGTATTTTAATCTAGAAAAGGGAAATAAACTTGGATGCTGTGTCAGGTTGAACTGTTGTGTTGACTGGAGCAATGTGTAACCACATTCAGAACAAGTATGTGAATGTCAACCTTCTGGGAGGACTCAAGGCTGGAATTGCAAACACTGCTAGCCAAGTTAGGCAAATCAAATTACATTGTGTTCCTGCAGTGAACTTTAACTAAATAATGCTCAATATGGACTGTTTTCTTAGAATTTCTCTCACCTTCAGACTAGGGTAGTCTGAATTGTCTTTGAAATGAGTTGCCTAGGAACATCCCTAGTCAAAGCCTCTGACAGTTGTTTTTTTCTGTTTCCAGACAAAGAGAGCTTGGTCAATGGGAATCACCAGGCCGGTCCAGCTCCTGGAGAGAGAGTCCAGTCTGAGCACAGTGCGATCGTCAGCTCCATTGAGAAGGACCTCCAGGACATTATGGACTCTCTAGTCATGGACGACCCGCAGCCATCCTCCTCAGAGGGCATAAAGACCCCAGGAGGACAGCCCATCCCCCACTCTCCCCTGTCCCCCATGGTCAACGGAGGGGGCCGCTATCTTCTCTCGCCTCCTACCAGCCCGGGGGCCATGTCTGTGGGGTCCAGCTATGAGAACAACTCCCCTCCTTTCTCGCCCCTTTCCTCCCCGTCAGCGGCCAGCAGTGGGAGCTTCACCAGCCCCTCTCCTGGTGGAGGACCCCAGGACCAGAGTTCCTCTCTGCCGCCAGTGCCTGTTCGCTCGTCTAGCTACAACTTCACCGCCCAGCCTCCGCCCGTTCCACAGCCTCGGACCATACTGCCCAACTTCAGCAGCGGGGGGCTGAAGGTTCAGGAGAGCCCCCGGCTGCAGAGGAAGGTCCTCACGGAGGCTCCTCCCAGCCCCAAGCCGAGCCGCCGAGGACTAAGCCAAGACGGGTCGGAGAGCCCTCGACAGACCCCTCTCCTGTCCTCCAGTGAGTCCCTCAGTAGTAGAAACGTTGTGCCGAGTAGCCCTAGACTCACTCCAAAATTCCCCTCCTGTTCATCCCCGTCCCCCTCCAGTCCCAGGACCAAGACCACCACAGTGCTCCAGGAGAGACCTGCAAGCCCCTTCAGAGAGCAGCCAAGTCTCGCTGACTGCATGTTATCCACCAGCCCCTCTTGGCAGCTTTCCCAACCTCCTACCAGAGCCTTCCAGCCCCCCCTGGACCCGATCGTCCACATCATCCAAGGGTCGCCGCTCCAGCAGCATCCACGTTCGCTACAGCCCCTCGAGAGCCCCCGCATGGCCAGGAGGAATCTGGAGCTGAACGGCAGCAGCGGAGGGGGCAGCAGCATGAGAGAGCTGCCGCCGCTTAGCCCCTCCCTGGCTCGAAGGGGGGTCCCGGTACTACCAGGGGCGCTCCCGGGGACAGTACCCACCATGAGGACCCCCGACAGCCCCTCAGGTCTGAGCAAGTTTGTCCCAGAGAGTCCGAGGCTTCGACGCAAGTCCGGATCTACCCCCGAGGAGCAGATGTGCAGCAGGGGGATCCGAGCCCGCAGCCCCTCGCCCACCTCCATGATGATGGAGGGTGGCGGGGGCCCGGGAGTCCGAAAGGCAAGCTTTGGGAATTCCTTGTCGCCTGCTTACAGCCTGGGCTCCCTGCCTGGCTCGTCCCCCTTGTCAAGCCCCAGGAGCCACAGGAAGATGTCAGCAGGGAGACCCCACCCCGGGATGAGGGAGAGGAAGAACAGCATCTCGGAAATCAGCGACAACGAGGACGAGCTGCTGGAGTACCACCGACGGCAGAGAGAGGAGAGGCTCCGGGAGCAGGAGATGGAGAGACTGGTGAGTCACTAACACATGTGGTATCTTATCAGTGTGCCAGGAACGTGTTTCCTCACACTGCTTAAGGAATAGTTCACTTAATAGATTATGTAGCTGTCTCACCCTATAGTCTATGGACCAGTTTTGATTGAAAAACCTGCACCTCACCTGCTGCTAATGTACATTTCATAATGACCCTCACTCCCTGAAGTCGAGCAGAGTAGTCTGACATGTCACTGTTTATAACACAGAGCGTTTATCCTCCGCTGGACGTGCCGCTTCAAAAAAAACATCTGAGGCATACATTATAGAATATAACCACTTGTTCTGATGTATTCAGTCCATCTCCCCTCTACATTTCATTGGCACAGACTCATTCTCTGAAGACTTAACAGCGATGTTAGGATTTTGAAGAAGTGATTAAATTAGCAGTAACTCAGTGAGGGGTACTGAATATACTGATGAGCTTTGGATTATGATGCATAAGTGGTTTGATCATTTTTTATCTTCTTAAAACGAGCCTCTTGAAATGAGTCTAAAACTGATTTTATTCAGAACCGCAAGCCGTTCAAGGTTTAATATTTAGTTTGACAAAGAGAGGATTTTACTGAGGATCTTAAGACTTGTCAGAAACTCTCAGAAACTTGCCTTAAGCACCACCTAACCCATCTGAGAGTTTTCATTAGAATGATTATCACCACAAGAGCTGAGATGAAAAGTTGCCAAATTTCTCTGAGAAGTTTGGTTTAACTTTAGCTCGTGTGATGTCCTGGGTTAGGGGGAGTGTCATGATTGCAGTATATCTGTGTTTGTTTGTGAAAAGGAGGCGTTATCCAGGCTCTTCTCACTGAGCTGTCTGAAACTTGGCCTCGCTAAACGGCTGCTGTCATGCCGTCTCAGGGTACCCAGATGACGCCATAGCAACCGTATTGTTTGTTGTTTCCTAAAGTGAAGAGAGCGGGGGAGGGAGCTGTGTTAGACATCTTGAACTTGTCTGCCACTCTGAATGAATCCACTGAGACAAAATCCTTTACAAGGCCTTTTTATGTGTTTGTGCCTGTGTGAGAAGGCGTTAGTTCACCCTGCGTGTAATTACAACCCCTTTTTTTTTTGTAGGAGTGTTAGATTGAATGAAGGCGGCTCAGTCTGAGACGAACATGCCCTCTGTCTCCGTCTACCCTGTCGCATTCTGGGACCTCTTATAAAGACATGGCAGTCAGACGGTGTGTCTGCAGCGCCTCATCTGAACACTGAGGCTGTATGACCTCACAGTGAGGTGGGCTAAAGTTGTCAAAACTGTTCGATACTTTGATTCTTTTTGATACCACGTGTTTCAAGACTATAAAAGTCAGAAGTACTGAAGTTGTAATCATCATATTTTTGACCCAAAGCTGCCGTGAGCGAAAGAAAGAAAGCGTTGTCTTAATTATACAAATATGTTGGCAACTCTTCAGTACCGAATGCGTTGCCAAAATATTTGTGCAATTGAGACAGTGTGCAAGTTTGCATTTGTTTTAAAAACAAGAAATTACCCAACATTGGGTGCCTTATTCTGCGGTTATGTTTGTTGTATGTATACATGTTGAATATTCTGGCCTCATGGCAACCATAGTGGGACACGGCCAGACAAAGAGGCCCACTGAAGTCAATGTTATCAAGTTAGGCTGGTCTGAATATCGGTATGTATCATATTTATAGACTGGATTTGTTTTGTCAGACTTTACGGCTTCGCTCCAAGTTTAGTATTAACTGTGAGTTATTTTGTCCCTGATATAAAAATATCTTTATCCTTTCAGTTGGACAGGTTCAGACCTGATTGTATGATGCTATAATTATTGTTTCCCAAAAAATATTACAAGTTCATCCCTCACCACGGTTTCCAAATCCATCGTTTCAGTTTGGCTGCATTTATTGATTATTTCCAATAGATTAAATTAGATTTAGTTTATTGTCAATAAAACGTGTAATTGTTGCAAAAAAATAATTGAAAAATAGTCATTACAAGCTTCTGGAGGCCATGGGTCTTGTACAGGCTTGTTTTGGACCAAGTTTTAGTCAGAGTCTTGATACTTTTTGATACCATGTGTTTTAAAACATTATAATCTCCTTTATTTAATTCATAACTAGCATCGATAATGACCAATGCTTCAAAAAACTTTGCCTTAATACATCAAATTCATTGGCAACATTTTCACGTTATTTATACAGTAAAGTTTGCATGCAACTTTTTAGTCATTGGAAACTAGGAATCACCCAATGTTTTGTGTCTGGGAATTCTAATTTTGTTGCCATGGTAATATCAAGTTGAGATATTAACTCAGAAGACTCACAGTAGGGCTAATAGTATGGCTTCTCAGTGGTATGAGTGTGCTGATTTGTCTAGGATCTTTTGAAATTGAAAGCGGTGAGCACATCTCTTAACATCTTTTGACCACTGTCTGACTTCAACCCGCTGCCTCCTTCCCCACTGTCAACTTCTTCTTGGGCCAATTAACCCCCGCTCAGGTTACCCCACACTCAGGTTACCCCACGCTCATGTTACCCCACGCTCATGTTAACCTCACTCAGGTTACCCCACACTCAGGTTACCCCACGCTCATGTTAACCTCACTCAGGTTACCCCACGCTCAGGTTACCCCACGCTCATGTTAACCTCACTCAGGTTACCCCACGCTCATGTTAACCTCACTCAGGTTACCCCACGCTCAGGTTACCCCACGCTCATGTTAACCTCACTCAGGTTACCCCACGCTCATGTTAACCTCACTCAGGTTACCCCACGCTCATGTTAACCTCACTCAGGTTACCCCACGCTCATGTTAACCTCACTCAGGTTACCCCACGCTCAGGTTACCCCACGCTCATGTTAACCTCACTCAGGTTACCCCACGCTCATGTTAACCTCACTCAGGTTACCCCACGCTCATGTTAACCTCACTCAGGTTACCCCACGCTCATGTTAACCCCGCTCAGGTTAACCTCGCTCAGGTTACCCCACGCTCATGTTAACCCCGCTCAGGTTACCCCCCGCTCAGGTTACCCCCCGCTCAGATTACCCCCCGCTCATGTTAGGAGAGGAGTCATGAAGTAGTGACACTGTGAGTGGAATTGACAGGGAGCTCTGGTTAGAGTGATGTATTTTTGTAATAAAAGTACCTATTCTTTTTTATCTCTTCCTTCTGCAGGCAGTGTATCAATAATTGGATTACACGGTTCAGGTCAGGGTGATGATATATTGCCTTATCGATATTTTGTGCCACCTCTAATAAAGCATATTTATATAAATCTTCAGAGCACTTTTACAAAGCGCTCCACAAAGGCATCAAATAAAAAAGACAGGTCATAAATGTAACAAGCATAAGTACAAATTTAAAATTCTTAAAGTCTTTATATGTGTATATATTTTTCTCACTTAAATATAATAGAAATCAAGTATATCCTCTGAAAATAACTCTGTGAGTCATGACTATCTACAATGGGTGTAACACCCGAGTCCCACTGTCTGTGATGCTTTCAGAGTTTTCAGAGTCCTATCTTCAGTTTGTTTACATCGCCCGGACAGCCGGCTGACTCCTCCACTCATGTATAAAAGTTGTTTAATTGAGGGACTAGAGAAAAGAAGAATAACATACTGTACTCACTGCTTAACTGTGTTTCTAGATCACGCTCATTTAGGGTAAATTTACATGCAGTGTGAAGATACCAGCATAATAAAGATCGCTAGCATTAGCATGCTAATACAACAATGCAGCACGAGTTGTTTTGGTTTAAAGCTGGTGCTCAAGGGCGACATCTGCTGGATCAAAAAATCACATATAAAGCCTTTAAAGATATGAAATTAATTTGAAAGATTTAAAAAAGTTCATTTTGAGTGAAAATGTAAATTAGACCTTTGCTGCTGCTGTTAACCTTCACATACCTCAATTAGTCAAACCCTACATCTTTTTGTCCCCGTTGAGAGCTTATTAGCCACAACAACCTTTGGACTGGAACAACTAGCAGGCACACAAAAAAATATTGACATGAGATATGTGCAAACAGCTCCAGCACAAAAGGTCAAGACCACGTAAATGTTGAGTAAATAAGTCGTTCAGGGACGCGGCTCGACTCGCTTGAAACACGGTGTCTCAAAGCCCTCAGCAGGCCTGGGATGTGATTGTGTTTTGTTTTTTGGAGGCAGAAACTCTGTGAGGAGGAGGAGGCAGGGCGTGGAGCTGCAGGGCCTGTAATTAGTCACAGTTGACTCACTGGCATGACAGATTTTTTTCTTGCCCCACAGCATCTGCATTCAAAGCATTTCACACACAGCCTGCTACTCATTCACACAGCTGATTACCTCAAAACAAAGCTGTGTGAACAGTGATGCTCGGAGAAGTTTGTTCAGGGAAGAGAGTGTTATTGTGAAATCAACAGGAGTACACAGCTCAGAGGCAGCGGGAGGCTGCTGGGAGAAGCTACACGCATACACTGAAATACTGAGATTCTGAATGAGATTTAGCCTGTTGCTGCTGTTAGTGCAGATGACATTCACTGTAACTCATAAGATGCAGATTGGTTATGTGGTGCTTCTATTGAAATAATTAAAGAGGTGGTGTATGTCTTGAGTTGTCTCAGTGGAAAATCTTTCAGTATAACATTTCAGGATAGTTGTAAAGAACTTTTTTGCACACCTTAGGCCAATATCTCAAACCGAATCGGCTGCATGATGATTTCCACTGTGTTCATCAAAGTCCACAACATGCAGTCTCTGTGCATCGGTGTAGCTCTTTGAGTACCATCTGTTTTCACCATGTGGACTTTGTAGTCCTGCTGGCTTCCTGTACCCTAGTCAAGCTCTCAGTCTACAGTAACGTTGGTAGTTGTGAAGTACAGACCCAAAGCCTGCGAGTCTCTCTGCCCAACTCCTCTGGTCACTCATTGTCTTTCATTTAGGAGTCTTTTCAATCAAACCAGCTCTCCACAGACTTTATTTACTGAACAGTATACCACCATTTAAAAGAAAATGCAAGATAATTATTAACTAATAAGGGAGAAAAGAAAAATGGCGGCCTGGTCCATGTCGCTTTGTATCCAAGCACACAGAGCGGTCACTTGCTATACACAATGAATGAGGGTTATTTTGAAGGTGTGGGGTCACTAAACTGGATTGATGGTGGCGGCTGCACCTGCGGTCATGATGGCAGATGTTTCAGTGTTTTATTCTCACATATTGGTCACACGGGTCAATAGGACGCAGCCAACGTGTCAGATTTAAATAAAAGTGTTTAAAGTGCGTCTAATTCACTGGATTTTTACGGTGTACTGAGGCTAAAAGTTATACATAACACAAGTACATTTGCATAATATAACATGACTGATCTTATTGCAAGTGGCAATGTTGTAGCTGTTTCCAGGAGGCTTAAGGACCGCCTCAGCTCCACCTCTTTGCCCTTAAAGAAAGTTAGGTGGAGTTTTCCCTCTAGTTCACTGGTCGAGAATGCAGAAAAAAATAGGCTTAATATAAAGTAAAAAATGGTCAGCAAATAAATTTGGGTGGAGTGCCCAGTTATAGTTAATGTATGGGAAACTCTGTGATATGTTTTAAATTCACTAGGCAGCTAAATTGCAAAAAAAGATTGCAACGAGGCCAATGATATCAGAGTCTACTGGCGGGGAACTCTTAAAAAACGTTTATTTACTTCACGTTTCCACGCAGAGCGTTGAGGTGAGCCCTCTCTAATGACCGGTCTGTTTCCTGTGATCCAAGCTGTCCAGCTTGGCACGACTCCGTCCACATGGCCGTCTGACTGACACGCTGACTTGGCAAACACACTTGGCGTAAGAAACGAGTCTCAGGGTGCTTCGTCTGTGGCACACACAGGCACGCACACACAGACACGCACACATACACACACACACACACACGCACACACACACACACACGCACACACAGGCACGCACACACAGACACGCACACATACACGCACACACACACGCACACACACGCACACACACACTCATACATTTTTTGTCCACTCAACGTCCTCATCTTTCCTGTGATGGTTACAGTGCTGATTATCAACAACAAACCGTACCTTTTCTCTCACTCTGACTACGTATTTAAAAAGATGAGTACATGCCTAAAGCATAAAAATGGTCTCTATCGTTCTCCATCTTTCTGTATCGTCCTCTGTCTCACTTTCCAAGCCAAACACGGTTTGGGCAGATGGCTGTTGGCATCATGAGTCTGCCTCTGCTCAAGGTGTCTGCTGTCTGTTTTAAGGCTGTAACTGCAACTTTGCTAAATGTTGTTTTGTGTTCATGATGGATTCATGTTGGGTCTTTGTAGATAATATAACAAACAGTTATACAGTTAAGGTCTTTTATCTGCTCTTTTGTAAAGTGTCTCGAGATAATATTTGTTATGAATTGGTGCTATTCAAATACAGATTGATTGATTGATTGATTGATAGGACTGGGGAATGAGAATTTATTTTTTGTGAATTCTTTTAAGCGAGTTTAAAAACTGCAGAGTGACCAGATTGATCAATATAGAATAAAATACATCTGAAGTTTTCACTATAATCAGTAGAGGTGTGCAGCTCTCCTTGTCCAAGTCCTTGATCCTCCGATTTGATTCTCTAGACCACAATTTGATTCAGAGACGATTGACTAAATTATAACACGATTCAGGGCGATTGATTTGGTAACATTCAATTTGATCTGATCCGATCCAACACAAGTAGATGTTGTTAACTTCATTGTACTGACCCCAAATTATATCTTTTGTGTCATTTTAAAATAGCATGTCACTTTAACAGGTAGTCAAAGGAAGGAAAAAATGTGTTAATAACACAGAAATCTTTGTTCTCACTTTGTGGGCTTTGTAATGCTCTGCTAACACTTCAAATAAAGTAATGAACTCTCCCTGGAGGCAAAAATGAAAGCCAATTTAACTCTAAAAGGAACTTTATAATTAAAACACTTCAAAACAAATTGTTTTTTCTCCTTACATAATTTCTCTGATTGTCACATGTGAGTTGCACGTGACCTTCAGGCATCAGTTGTTTCACCTTTTTACCAAAAACCAGCATTTAAGAATCATTACAGAACATTTAAAAACCCCCGAGAGGAGAGGAACACCACTTTGTGAATGACAGTTTTTGGAGACTTTCAGTCACCGTACACCGTGATACGTTTGCCTCTGTTTGGTTTTGTCCACTGTAATTAGCTGACCAGACTTGATTGTGTTTTGATTGCTTGGCGGGGGCAGACACGGGCAGAGTCCTGTGGAGGTGCTTATCTGTTGTTTTCCGCTCCTGCTGGATGCTGCTGGAGGTCGGTAAAGGTCACAGATTAGTTAATGCATCTTTAATGAAGACCTGCATGAAGCTTTGTTTCAACAGACACTTGACTCTCTTCTGACTTTTCCTTTTTTTGTGGAATTGAACTTCAAATTTCAGCGATGATGGGGGTTCAGTTCACATTTTTCGCCTCAAGCAGAGGTTTGATTTTGTGACAATTTGGAAGTTTAACTCCGCAATTTATCTCCATCATACAGCAACCTGAACCAGTCTGCCTGACCTCCCCCCCCCCCCCCCCGCTCTGTCAGACAAAAGTCTCTCCTGCATGGTAAGAATCTTCTCTGCGGACCAGAAATACCCTTAGAGAACTCCACACATGTACATCAGCATCTAACAGTGCTCCACCAAATATATCGACCTACTGAGAAACACCCAACCTGCCCACCTAGGCTGCCAAATATAACCACCGCATACACCCACTGAGCCGGTGTGACTTCTGCAGCGCTGCATGAAGTTTTTTTGTTATTTTCTGCAGAGGAAAAAAAAAAAGTTCACCACAAAAATGTTTAGACTGCAGGATCAACCTGCCCATTTGCATGTTTGTCTCAGTGGTTGAAATCATAAGGAGGCAGATTACTATGATTGTTTCTGTTTCTCCAGCTGAAAAAAAATCTAAGGCTTGGACAGATGAGACAGTCGAGTCCTCACTTCTCTGAATCTTTGATCTGGGAAAGGGATCATCAATCTGTCCCTCAGACGGTCTCAGGGAAAGCTGCAGTAATCCTGTCTTGAGACAGTAGCAACAAATATGCCACGTGGGGATTTTCTCGATCACTTGATGGTCGGCTGCTGTAATCGTCTCCTCAGTGTTTTCAGCTGACAGCAGAGGAGTCTCCTGTTTGAAGCTTTAACTGCATGCTGCTTTCTTATTTTTTATTCTTTTCTCTATAGTAATCCTTGGAAGTGCAGCCTGCTGTTGTGTGACCTCTCCACTAGAGGGGGCCATATAACTGCTGAGTATTACAGTGGCAGTTCACCTCCCCCTGTAGTCAGAGGGAAAGTTTATTCAGGAGAGTTAGATGTTTTATTTGGTGTTAAAGCTTTGTAAAAACATGTGTGACTCCAGAAGTATAAAAACAGTTCCTATTAATTCCAATTGATCTTTTTTTTTTTATTCTGGTGAGGTCATCGGAGGTCACATGTACCGTTCAGCAGGACTTGTTGGTTAAAACAAAGATTGATGCATCATTATTTGATAAAATGTATTTATCATAAAGCTATGAAATGTTTTTTTAACTTTGTGATTCCCCTTCTTTCAGATGTGTTTACTTCAATCATAAACATATTATAATGTGACCAGAGTTCCTAAATGTTTCCTTTATTTCATCCAAAAAGGCCATGTATTAAAAAGAACATCCAAAACACATTAGCAAACTACGATCGTAAAAATGTTCAATACTTTTATACTTTTAAATACATATTGTCTACATTATTTTTAGATTCCATCAGATTTTCAGTCACGTTTTGAACAAAAAGCTGCCGAAATAGAGATTGCATCTATGGTCCATTCATTTAACTGGTCAGTGACGTTTCTCAAGTCCTTTTCAGGTCTCATGCAAAAGTTCAATTTAAATCTCTTACAAACAGACGGAGAGCAGGAGGGATGACGGCAGCATCACCTGGGCACTGTGTTTTCATTTAGTCCCGATTGTTGGCTCTGAGCTCACAGACATGTCCCAAACACAGCAACATGATGAGAAATAACCCAGAAAATACAGACAGAGGTCAGGGTGCATAGAGAGGTAGAACCCTGAATTGTAACTGGATTATGAGTGTTTTTTAAGGATAGAATATCTTAAAATGGGTCTATACTGGGAGTCAGTGTAAGTGTTGAGGTGTTAATCGGGATGAGATTGAGGTCCGAAATATCTTTTTCCCCCCCCATTAATTGTGTGCTATTTTGTCCCTTTTTGGGCACCGTAGTTAAGCCCACTGCAGCACGTTTTTTTTGCAGCGTCAAGCATTCAAAAGAAACGATAACGTGTAGAAATGCAGCAAACTTTTCCCAACATACAGTAAGCGCTTCAGCTAGTTTCAAACCTGTTAGTGTAACTTAAAAGTTTTCTGCATGAAGCAGCTGAGAGAGAAGTCATCACACCTTCAACCTGCCAGATTTAAATGTTTCCCTCTATTTCAAGTAGAGCCCAGTCAGTGCTTTCTGTATGAACTTAGCCCCTTTACTTTTCTTAGAAAGCCTCCTCCCCTAAGAGGAAGTCCCATTATGCTCTATAACTCCGCCCCTTTGACCACAGAGCCCTCACCTCGTCTCACAAGACCTGGGTGGGGTGGGGGTGGGGGGGCTGCTCTCCATCCGTCCCAAAGTAGAACAGCCAGTTGTGGAATCAGTTTACAGTACAGGAGGAGCTGTGCAGCAGCAACATCTTTAAGGCCTGTTTAGAGCCATAGATCCCAGCTTTTAGTCTGTAAGTGTGTGTGTGTGTGTGTGTGTGTGTGTGTGTGTGTGTGTGTGTGTGTGTGTGTGTGTGTGTGTGTGTGTGTGTATGCGTGTGTGTCATGGACCGGTATCATGTGCTGGGCGGCGGCAGGACTGTCCCGGCCCTGAGGCAGGGTCAGAGCAGGGAGCAGGCTGTCCTGTACCTGCTCGCTCTGTCTCAGGAGAAGCCGGTGATTCTGAAGAGCGTGGTGACGCTCATGAAGGTAACTGAAGCTGCTGCTAATATTAACAAAGCTGCTCTGCTCTCTGACTGGATTTAAATAGACCGTCCTGGAGGTCCTGTGACAGGCTCTATGGTTTGGACTTGGATAATATGTGCAGTGTTTAGAGAGGTCTGTGTTATTTACATGTGATGCTGTGGTTAAGAATCTCTTCTGGCTCAGTGACTAACAAAGAGAGCTTTCAGGTCTCAGTCCTGTGAGAGTTTAAAGTCGAGCTGGAGAGAAATGATGTCTTTACAGGCAGCCAAAACTTGCTGTGTTGGTACTTTTTTCAATTGACATGATCAGCTGAATCACTAGAGTCCTGGAATGTGTGGCAAATAGCAAAAATTATAATTTTAAAGACGATAAGCTGACGTTTTCCTCAAAGTACAGCTGACAGTTACAGATTTTCAGTCTCCAAAGTGTTCAGTCTTTTGTTTTTTAGCATAATTAGTTTCAACGAATCACATATCAGGAGATACAGATTTTATTTTTGGGCTTTTTTTGCCTTTTAGTTTAGGAAAGTTGATAGACTTGGAAATCATTGAGTGGGGAATGATATGCGGGTAAGGAGCCACACGTTGGAATCGAACCTGTGCCGCCTGCTTGTGGGACTGTAGCCTCTGTACATGGGACATTTGAACTAACCACTACCCTACAGGCGCCCCAAGTCCATTTGGTTTGAAGCTACTTTTTTAACCCCTCTTACAAACAGACAGAGAGCGGAGGAGGGGAAATTGCAAAAATATGTTTGCATAATTTTTGCAACAAGGTTGTTTGTACAATTTAGAAAGTGTGCAGGAGTTTGTTTGCAATTATTGGTAAAGAAAAACACAAAATGACCAGAGACTGTAAATATTAATGAATGAAGCCTGAGTGACATCACCCATCTGTTACTTATGGGGGCTCTGATAGCCTGTGGTTGGTGGTCTCCATGCTAGAAATGTTATCTCAACCTAACTTTCAGTCAACCTGACGACAGGCTGAGAGCTGGAGCTGAGGCGGGTCATAAGCCTCCTGACAAACCGCTACATCCCACCCGCCTGTCTCTCAGGTCAGCTATGTGCCTTATTATGAACAACTCATGTAACTTCATTTTTTTAAACACCAGAGGATGCCACTTGGAAATAACCTGACATTGGGTGCATAAAGCCCAATTCACTCATACTCCGTCAGCACCGCGCACTACGTTGTACTTAGCTGTCACTCTAGTCAATCATTGTGTTCACACAGCGCGCGCGCTGCGGTCTGTCTCCGTTTCAAATACGCACCGAGTCTATTTTCGCTGGAGTACGCTGCAAGTTTGCGTCAAGCTGGACAGAATATGACAGCATATGACAGCCCGGACAGGAAGTCAGACAAGGAAACGCACAGAGCATCCGGTCAATTTCAAAATAAAACACCATATACGGACTTGCGATCGTATTTTTCATCACTTTATCAACATTACGTCCGTGGCGCTGACAGACCGCGGCGCGCACAGAGTATGTGTGAATTGCGGGTAATACTGACAATTTTTGTTGCTGTGGTCTTGAAACAGTACATGGATGTTTAACGTTGATGTGCCGGCCCACTACTTAGTTTGTGGCCGGTATCATTAACAAAAAACAAAACATACGTGTTGTCAGGAGTTTTTGTTATCAAAGATCTATTTTTTAGCTCGTCAAAGTCTCATCTTTGTTATGAAAGAACGGCCATTAACAAACATTATCATCATATTGAAAGCAAATGAGCCTTTTTTCCCCCTGACAAAACATAGCAGAAAGTAGCCTCAAACTTCTTTTACAATGCTAAGAGAAGGAGTCATGAGAGTTTTTTTCTGTGTGTTTAGTGGCCTTATAAACCTACATTATAGTTTTCATGGAGCTCCTTGCATAGTAACCTGTCTGTTGAGCTCCAGGTGTCTGTGTGCGTCCTCTACTTTGACAGATGGCTCACTGTTTGCTTGGTGCTGCTGTTTACTTTGGCTGGCGTGCTCTTTAAATCTCCTCTGGCTAAACAGTCACACAAACAGTCAGAGCAGCAGCGTCCTACTGTACCAACCCGGCTGCTATTGACTTACAGTTTTTTTTGGGCGTATATTTATATTCAATCTCATAATGTCTCATGCATGGCAAATTGTTTAGCTTCACGAGGCTGATGTAACTGAGTGCAGGTCTTGCAGACTCTGTCTTTATCTCCATCTAAAAACAATAATGGAGCCCCTAAGCCTGCTTATTATCAGCAGCAGTGTTTAGTGGGGGTGGGGGTGGGGGGGAAAGTCCCATCCAGCCTCTCATCAGTGTGTCTTAGTCTTTGATGTTGTCATGTCTTCGCTGGGAGTGTTTGTCATGATAACTGGAACCCGGTCCTCACTTTGTGGGATGCCTCAGGGGGGGCTTGGCTTCCAGTTGAAGAGGAAGCCTGAGTGGTTTTAAATGCCAGCTACCCCCACCGGGAGCAACGACTCCTCAGTTTCATGTAGTGATCAGCGCCTGTGACATCGACGCGGAGGACCACCGGCTTGTTATCCACAGAGGTTGGCTCCCTCTCCCCCCGCCTGCCTCTTTGATTCTGATGTGTACCACAGGGGGAGGGGATAACGGCAGCAGCAGGAGAAAAAAACAAAAAAAAAACAGAAAAAATCTCTTGTTAGGATCATCTGTTTGTTCCTCCTCTGAGACCTGGGGAACCCTCCAAGGATCAGGGTGTGATCATGAATGGGGTTTGTTTTGCAGACTGTTACCAAGCGCTCGCAGATATATGTAGAGAATGAGGCTTTGTTGAACTTCTGCCTGCTTTTAGTGTGGAATACTACGTGCTTGAGATTTCTGTTTACGCCTGTGACGTAGGTGAACAAGGCGAGAAAAGAATCCGGCTGCACACTAATAAAGTAACTGCTCGGATCAAAAGGTACACAGGCGGGGAACAGCCCCCAAGGGGCTCCAAAAAGGTTGGGGAGGGGGGAAACATTAAAGGGCACGAGAGAAAACAGGAGACGCCGACTCTCCAGGGAGAGAGGGAGACATGAGGAAGAGAGGCTGACGGCTGCGAGGATGAAAATAAGGAAAGTAAAGAGTAAAAGGAGGTGCTGAATAAAGGAGAAAAACTGACAGAGAGAGATATAGGATGTCACAGATGAAGACAAAGGAGAATATACTAGCGAGGGTTCTTCCTAATTGCTGCACATTTATTGTTGAAAATGTCGCGTTTACAGAAACAACACTGAAGCACTACAAAGAGGAGACAGTGGTGGTATAAATAACACTCCATTATGAGTGTAAAACTGCATGATGTAACTCACTAAAGATGCACAGTTTCTGTCTGACAAATAAAATGTTGAGCAATTAAAAGCACCAGCGCTCTGTTAGGGAGGTTACTATCTGACTAATTCACTCGTACTGTTTAACGTACAATTTAGATTCCGACCTTTCTAAAGGTCACAGGTCAAAATGGAGCAGAATTTATAAAAAATTGCCCGAGGGTTAACAGCCACTTAGTGTGGCTAACGTCAGCAGTGCTAGCACCTCCAGCCTTCTGTCCCCCCCTCCCTGCAGGTTAACGTCCACACGTCTTGGCTGAACGTGGTTACAGTTTCTTCAGTCGATGTTGTAGTTTAAGCTGACACAGCCTACCAACATTTTTACCTCCATTTTCTTGATCAAAACTGCCAAACTGTTGCTGCTTCTACATGATGCTATCTGTCCACTGTGCTGGTTTACATCGTGGTAGTAACCGGAGCTACAACCGGTCTATGGCTACAGCCCCAGCTAGTGGCAGGTGGCTGCGTTACAGTTTGAGCATTACTTTGACCGGCATCAAGGGTCAACATGTAAAAAAAAAATTATAATTCATTTAATCGACTAGTCATTCTGGGGCCGACATGTGAGGGTGACGACCTTTAACCCCTTTAGTCGACAAATCCCATCGCACACATACCAAATATGGACAGGTACGCCAAGAGAGTGAAAATACCTGAAGGTTAGAAAGTGACTGTAAAGAAAGAATAATGAAGAAAGTTGACACAATGTACATAAAAAAGATATAAAGTGCCTTCATCTTTGTGAGATTAATAAGACAATTCCTGGTAAATAATAGTATTTTTTATTAATAATAATTTATGATGGGGGGTGTATGTGTATGTGTGTGTGTGTGTGTGTTCATAAAATACATAACTAAAGTATTTTGTGCCTTTCTTTTGGGGTGCTGGGAGGTCACGTTGGGGTGGTGGGCCACCAACCTAAATGGATATGGGAAACACTGCTGTTAGTTTCAGCATCATTTGCCCTCCTCATCCGTGCAATGTTGTCCTATTTAGGCTTGTATATGGGTTTAATAGTTTAATTGTAATGTTGTACCTAAAGAGCAAAGTTAATTTAGAGGAGTTAAACTCCTCGTATGTGTACTTATACATACATGGCTATTAAAACTGATTGTGAAGAAATAGATATTTAGTTATTTCTGACTCTTTTACCACCTCTACGGTAGTTTGTGAAACATTTTCATCAGCAGCAGCATCAACCTCAATAATGTGTTTATCAGAGCCAGTTGTCATGAGAGCCGCCCACCAGCTGAGACGTGGAGGGAGTTAGGAATGTGTGAGCTGGTGTCAGGGCGGGCGGATGCACGCCGGGGCCAGGAGATCTCTGTGAACCTGGCATTCCTCCACAAACTCTTAGTTGTCTGAAAGTATCACCCCCTCCCTGTGATAGATGCAGAGTCCACAGGACTTGAACCCGCAGTACAGCTCTTCATGAAAACTCACGTGTGTGGGATTTACACCAGCCGTAATGTAACCTACCGTGCTGTAAAGGTTTCTGGACCTTAAAGCTCCTGTGAGGAACCTTCAGGTTGTGTTGATTTAGTTATTGATTTCTGATAACAAACAAATCTCATCCATCTTTATTTAAGTTATTGGAACAGTTAGAATTGAGCTTAATTTATTAAACTTGACTGAACACTTTCCAGAAACATATAGCATGTAGCCCAGAAGCGTAGCCTGTAACGGGCCTAGGTGGCAGTGGCCTGCCCACAGAACCCACTGGCCCACCCGGCCAGAGAGGGAAACAAAACACCAATTTGTAAAAGAAAATGGAACACTTGATTCATTTATCCTCTTATTAAAATGGAAAAGTTACAACAACAAGTTGCAAGACACCTCCGAAACATATTTGGTTGCTATGGTTACGACAGGAAGCAGGGGACTGCCCTGTGTCAGTTAGCTAGCTAGCTTTTAAGCTGACAAGTTGTGCCGCCACAGCATCAGTTTGGCTTTGTGCCAAGTGTTATTTTTGACAATATCAGAATATGATATTATAATGATGATATTATATCATCAATAAACAAAGACTAATATGTACTACATGCACAGATGAATTTAGCAGGTTAACATCCACACACCTGTGTTAAATGTGGTTACAATTTCAACATCCCAGTTTCACCCGACACGGCCTACATACCGCGCTGCTCCTACCAGATGCTCTCTGCTCACCATGCTGGTTTACATCCTGCTAGTAGAGCTGGGAGAGCTGGTCAATTAAACAGAGGAGCTGTAGTCAGTCTATGCCTCCCGCCCTGACTCGTGGTGGGGGGCTGAGTTACAGTTTAAGCTAAGTATTTGACCGGCATTGAGGGCCTGCTTTGAAAAATATCAAGAATTCCTTTTTACTGAAGAGTTTTCTGAACGAGAGTTGGCTAGTCGCTCACATCGCGAGTACCTAAAAACTTAATAGAAATAAGTAAACAGAAAGTAGTTGAGTTTTGATACTTCCCACTGTGGTTTCTCAAATTGTGACTATTTATAGAAGTTTGTACATCTGCCATTTCTGACCTTATTAATCAATATTGAGCTTTAAATTTTTAAGGAGGAGCTTCTTTAAGGAGCAGAGAATTGAACCTCCTGTTTTCCTCTCATTGAGTGGGGGGTTTGTTGTTGTTTTGGTATGTTTCATGGAGGGAGGGGGGGTTTGGGTTGTAAAGGCCGGTATTTGTTCATCTGTCTTTACGTCGAGTTGACTGTGTGCCTCATTTCAAGGTCTGACTCTGAGCCGTTACAGCGTCCATCATGAGAGTGAGTAAACCCAGATTTGTAATCTCTATTCCAGAGTAGAAGTGAATATTTGACCACAGATTTCATGTGAATGTTTGGGAAATCTCTCTTTTTAGTCATTCACTTGAGCAAAATTAGAAAGGTCTTCACTTATGTAGACTCAATGAAACAGATTTAAATGCTGCCGTCCAAAACCTCTTTGTGTTCCACTTGTAAAAAAATCTGGATTAACACACTGACCTACTGTACCACCTTGTTCCTTTACTGCTCTGAGAAACCCTTTTTATATCTTCATAGAGAGAACAAGAGACCTGTACACTGAAGGATCATTTTGTGCCTGTGACAGCAACAACCTAAATATTTTCACACACATTCTTGCAGCTCTTGAAGAACCATGTAAAGCGAGTCACAAAGGTTCCAGCAAATCAGTCATCATGCGTTTGATTAGGAGCGTCATTTGAACACATTTGATGCTGTGTCAAGTAGATTTTATGTTGCAGCCAAACACGTTAAATGCTATGAAACATGTCTGTGATCCTCTCTCGTCGTCTATCTCACAGGTCGTGTCGCCTAAAGGCTGTCTGGCAATTTAAAGGAGACAATCATAGAGCTGGGTTTCAATCTTGAGCAAATGAGACAGGCGTCAGAGTTAAGGGGTCTAATCGGAGTGTGTGTTCAAGCAGATGTTGAGTGGGAGGACTCACGAGTAGTTGCCACTTAATGTTTGAAGTTTGACTCCTTCTCTTGTGAATATCCAGCTCTGTTCAACAGCCCAAAGGGGTCTTTTTTTACTCCCACCCACTCGGTGAAAAGCGAGCTGTTTCCAGATTATAGGTTGAAGCTAATGGTGGGGCTGCAGCTCCTAATCACGCAGATGCATCTCCTCCCTCGCTGCACTCTGAAGGAGGAGATGCACTCGAGTATTTTGCATGTGGGTGAGAACAATTTAACTGCCAAGTGTTCCCACATGACAAGAAATAGATTGTAAGAGTGTAAAGTCACACAGTGTTTTTTGAGTCTCACATATTGTCCTTTCATGAAGACCTGTGTATACAGAGGGGAGTTTCTCATCAGCTATATGACTGATTTTTTTAAATTGAATATATTTAAATTGGGACGGCTTTGGCTCAGTTGGTAGAGTCGGTCGTCTCTCAACCGGAAGGTCAGGGGTTCGATCCCCAGCTCCTGCAGCCACATGTCCGATGTCATAGGTCAAAGGTCAAAGGTATCTTTATTGTCCCCACAGGGAAATTTGTTTGCAGCTGGAGACATACATAACACTAATAAATAATCCAAACATCAAGTGCATAAATTCATAAAACATGAAAGATGAAGCCCAACAGAGATGCTCCAGCATCATGATAAAAATGTCCTCAGGCAAGACACTTAACCCCAAGTTGCTCCCGCTGCGTCGTCTGTAAGAATGGAATAGTTAATATACTGATGGCAACTTTACACAGCAGCCTCTACCATCAGTGTGTGAATGTGTAGGTGTGACCTGCTGCGGTGTATAAAAGCACTTTAAATATTCAAAAGACTAGAAAGGAACTGTACAAGCTCAAGTCCATTTACGATTTAAAGATGCTTCTGATGTTTGTGGTATATTTTGTAAAGGAAGCTTCACAAATGTATTCAACATGACTGGCCTAGAACTTGTATTTTTGTCTTGGCATTCAAAATGGTATTATTTAGTGATAGTGTTTTTCTTTTTTTTTTTCCAAAATACAACATTGACATATTGTTTGATTGTTTGTCATCTTTTCCTGGAATGAACTGAACTAAGCCAGCAAACTTTATCAATATTTAGTAATGTCTTATGAACATAATTATAGTTTAAGAATGTATTGACTAATTTGAAAATCTACAGGAAGTGAAGACATGGTTGTTGATGTGAAATAAAAGGAACAAATACTAACTGTATCTTTATAAATCTATGATCACAACCAACAGAAATCAGATTGAAATGAGGTGTGAGCTCTCCCGTAGTATTTACCTTAGGGTTACATTGTTTTCTTTCTAGTGAGTACAAACGGCAGTGAGTTCTTAATGTCTGATCTTCTTCACCAAACATCTGAATCTTTTCTCCTAAACACCATGTCTGAAAGCTCACAGTGCTGTGGTCGCTCTGCAGACCTTCAGAGACGCTGTGTCTGCAGACAGCAGCTGACATTTAGAGCTCAGAGGCCACCCTGCTGGCACGGTCTGCCCGAGCCCCCCATAGGTGGCCTGACCCCTCACAGTGACAGCTGGACAACCGGCCGCAGGGTCCCATGGAGCACCCGCGGGAGAGGAACATGTGAACTGCTGTGTTGTTTCAAGGGTGACAGACGTCATATCTGCTGCTCTCAATGAAACTGAGGCAAACTAGGGTTGTCACGATACTGCATTGTGAAACTTTGATACATGATACTAGAAAAAATCAAATGATATTAAAACTTGTTTCAGGTTTTAAAGAGTAAGGTAACAAAAACAGAAGTCCAAGGCACCCAATATCAGATAATGTCTTGTTTTTTATTCCCAAAAAATAGCAGGCAATCTCATGAACACTGGCTAAATTGCACAAATATGATGGCAACTTTTCAGTACAGTGTCTGTCTTGTGTATTTGTTGTTGAATTTTTTGTATTTTAAAGGCCCATCTAGGGACATAGCATTGCATGTTAGCTGAAGATATGCATGCTTTAGAGTGTGGCAACGGTTCATGTGATTAATACTTGTCGCTATACAAATAAAAAAATAAAGGAAGGAGTTTATTCTCACCTTTTCTCGGTTTTACAGAAGAGTTTCCTTAAGTGTTGTTCAAACGTTGCTATCTGAGGAACGGTGGCGTGAACGTTGGCGTGAACTTTGGCGTGGTTTGTTCATCACTTATTAACATAAAATGTTTCACCATTTCCTGAAGAATGTTTTATTTCCCAGCTTCACTTCTTGTTATTCTCCTGTTTGGATAGTTTAGCAGCATTTAAGTCCATTCACGTGTGTTGTGTTTGACATGGACTCAGGACTCACTCATTTAAGGTTAGTGTGTATAAGAGTGTGTTGAGGAAAGGAGTTAAGGAAGAAGGATCTAAAACGGTCCTGATCTGATACGGCTCTTTGTCTGTTTGTGTTTTTTCCAACAGGAGAGACAGCGACTGGAGACCATCCTGAACCTCTGTGCTGAGTACAACAAAGGAGAGCCCGGCAGCCTGGACCCTCTCGGCTCGGGGAGGGCGGGTTTCCCGGGGGGGCTGACGGACGGTTTAGCTCGCAGACCGTCCCTGGAAAACATCCTGGGAGGAACGCCGTCCTCGGTCTCGTTCCGCCTGGCGCAGAGACAGAGGGAGAGCGATGAGGAGAACCTGAAGGAGGAGTGTAGTAGCACAGAGAGCACTCATCAGGAGGTGAGGACGTCTCCCGCTCCAAGCACAGCCTCAGCACTGCACAATGGAGACAGACAGGTCAGAGGGAACGCTGTTTCCCGGCAGAGACGCCATCTGCATGCCGCTGTGGAACCAGCATGTGCATATGGTGTGCATGGCTTTGCTTGAATAGGGCTTCTTAAAGGGATAGTTCTGTTTTTTTTAAAGGTGGGGTTGTATGAGGTAGCTGCAGGTGAGATGGTCAGCTTGGCCCCAGTCAGAGTGTCGGTATAGAAGCTAAGGCGATTCACTGCTGGGGCCACGTAATTAAGCTAATTATAAGAAAAACTGACCTAAATAAACAACGTCCATATAAGTTTACGCTATCATGTATTTTTATCCATGCTTTACTTTACCATCAACAAGCCTGTCTATCTCATCACTACTTTGGCGCACCCCATACTGTATGTGTTTATCCGCTGATTGGCTCCTCACGTCCACTCTGCTCACTCTGCGTGTGTGTGTGTGTGTGTGTGTGTGTGTGCGTGTGTGTGTGTGTGTGCGTGTGTGTGTGCGTGTGCGTGTGCGTGTGCGTGTGCGTGTGCGTGTGCGTGTGCGCGTGTGCGTGTGTGCGTGCGTGCGTGCGTGTCACTGTGCACATGGCATGTAACTGCTGCTTGCTGAGTTGAGTGCAGGCAAACTCCTGCACGCTGTATAAACTGCTTAGTCATGCGATTTAGACATTTATCTCCTCCTTTCCTCTCTGTTGGAAAGAAATGTAAATGTTACCTTTGCATCTTTTAAGATTTGTTTTTGGCTTCAGTGCCTTTAATTGTTGAGGGATAGTGGGGGAGGACTACAGCCTCTGTACACTGGGCACGTGCCCTAACCACTTGGCCACCAGCGTTCCACTTTTGCATCTTTAAGAGGTGCACAAAGACTTGAGAATCATTTCAGATCTTTCACTTAAATGATCTTTCGGTTTGAAATTTGACTGTTTGAAGTTTTCTCCAAGCTTTGTGACTTTTTGATACAATTGATCATAAAATAGCAAAATTTTTTGTCATTCTGAGACATGTGGCATCTAAAAATGTTGACGTTTTGATCATTTTGCAGCCTTACCTTGAGGATTATTTTGCCACTCTCTACCTTTCTCTCCTTGCCTCCCTTCCTTTCTTAAGAGCCTGACTGATTCTCCTCTCTCTGCAGCATGAGGACTCCACTTCAGGCAGCACAGGTCGCCTGGAGCTCGGCTACTTGGAGGACGAGCGGGTTCGCGTTCTCGCGCAGATCGATGAGTTCAAAACCCGGCTGACGGAGCTGGAGCAACAGCTGCAGGAGTCCAAACAAGAGGTAGAACACATGGGAGTGATCAAACTATATGATTTCAGAGCAAAAGATGAGATGACTCCACAGAGGTCTGAAGCTCAGTCTGTATTAGCCTCAGCTCACTGTGACTTTTCCTGGTTTTGTTCTTCCAGGCAGAGATGGAGCGCGCCTTGCTGCAGGGCGAGAGGCAGGCGGAGCTGGACCAGATCGAGGCTGAGACAGACGTCATCGCTCGGCTGCAGCACAAGCTGGACGAGCTGGAGAGCGCCATCCAGAGGGAGAAAGACAAGGTACAGAAAAGAAGTTCTCATGTTCAGTTGTCTTTTAGGTCGAGTACAAACTTTGAGAGTCAGAAAAGAGACACTGATACACTCACTGCCTGTTCCTTTAAAGTCTCTTAAACATTCTGCTGTTTTCGTTCCTCATCGGGTCTGTTCCAAGCATCTTCGACTTGGACAATTGAATTTCTTGCACAGATTATCACAGACTTGAGAGCCAGGGCTGGATTTAGCTCCTCGGGTGTTCTCTCCTGCATGTTTTTCATCTTAGTGGTTTTGCCCTCTGCTCAGCTCCCCCTCATCTGTTTCCTTATTAGCAGGTCTCCGCTAAATAACCGACCTCCATTAACCTCCTTAACCCTCTCTCTGCTTCTTCAGCACTCACACTTACTGCAACCCTAAACCCAATGTGCTCGCCTCTGTCTTTACTGTGTGCATGACGGACCAGGTGGAGCCAGAGAAAACCTGCCCTCCAGTGGCTGGTTCTGATCTGTAGTCGTAGGTAGTGGAGGTGCAGTGCATGGGTGGTGGAGGAGACCTTGAATAAGGTGTTTCTATAGTGGGCAGGGGAATCTATCTAGCATGTTCTCTTCAAGGGTTTTAGGGATTCTCTTTTTTTTTCTTTTCACCAACATGTTGCACATTTGAACTGTAGCAATAAAGCACATTTACCAGCTTAGTTTTGGTTGTAGAAATCATCTGTTGATAAAGTTTTTGTCCGTGTTTCTTAATGATGACCAACAATTGTAAAAGGTTTCATTCGTGATTGTATTATTAGAGCATGAGTAGATGAATGAGTGTCCATAGAAAAAACAAGATCTTAGTATTTGAATGTGATGCATAATAATGTCTGAGAACACAGAATATCTCAAAGTGGGGAGGATTTCAATCTTCAGTTGAATATTCAATATCAGCTCAAATGTTGTCGTCTGAATGACTCTCAGTGTCCTGCTGCAGCAGCTCTGTTTGAGTTCGGTCTTGAAGTTCACACTAAACTCTTCAAGTTAACTAGTTAGATTGTAATACAAGATGTGTCATTACTTGGTTACCATGGAGACATAAGGTTAATCATGGACTAGTAGAGCATGTATTTGGTTATATTGAAGCCATTGCAGTGTGTTTAAGAGCTGCTGTGTAAAGCAAACTACTGGAGCAATCCCAAACCTTTCTACACTTAGGCTGCCATTTTTTCTCCCAGACATATTTAATATATGAAGGCAGGTAGGTTAATGTGCCTTTAATGATTCCCTGCGCCCTCTGTGTCGACATGTCTGTGCTAACACCCCACAGCTTTGATATTTGCATGGTGTGGATTTTCAGCAGTGTGTTTCTCTCTCTCTCTCTCTCTCTCTCTCTATTAACCCTCGTCCATCCATCCTGTGTGTGGGTATGTGTTGTGTCTTTCTAGGAGAGGGCTAATGTTGAGGCCGAGCGGCGGGCCCTGCAGAGCCTCCAGGAGGGCTACGCTGAGCTGAAGAACCAGCTTCATAATTGTCCCGAGTCCCTGCGGGAACAGTTACAGGAACAGCTCAAAAGGGTGGGTCTTCAGTCAATCAGAAGCACCTGGAATCCCCCCCCCACCCCCACCCCCACCCCCACCCCCACCCCACCAACATCCTCCAACCATGGACTTTCATTCTGTAGCAGAATTGAAACTACATAAACAATGTCACTACTTCACTCACACACCTTCACTTAAATCTCTGCCATCATGCACCCACAACCATTTAGTGAGTTGTCACAATACCAGAGTTTTTCAACTTAATTAGGATTGTAGTAAAAATCCGAAGTATTTAAACATTTGACAATCTTACCTTTAAGCTTCCATGCACATTGTTGCCATCTTCCAACCTGCTCCAGGCTTTTTAAGATCATCCATCTAGTAATGATCATGTCAGATTTTATTCTCTAATGTGGTTGTGATATAGTATTTATATCTGAGCTGTTATGATGGTTTTATGGAAATCATTTTTTTAGTTCTAATTATGAGCTTAAAGGCTTTATATGCAATATTTTGATCCAGCAGATGTCGCCCTTGAGCACCAGCATAAAACCAAAACAACTTGCGCTGCATTGTTGTGTTAGCATGCTAATGCTAGTGATCTTTATTATGCTCGTATCTTCACACTGCATGTAAATTTACCTGAAATGAGCGTGATCTAGAAACACAGTTAAGCAGTGAGTACAGTATGTTATTCTTCTTTTCTCTAGTCCCTCAATTAAACAACTTTTATACACGAGGGGAGGAGTCAGCCGGCCGTCCCGGCGATGTAAACAAACTGAAGATAGGACTCTGAAAACTCTGAAAACATCACAGACAGTGGGACTCGGGTGTTACACCCATTGTAGACAGTCATGACTCACAGAGTTATTTTCAGAGGATATACTTGATTTCTATTATAATTAAGTGTGAAAAATATAAAGCCTTAAAGACACAAAGTCAGAATGAAAGCATAGGAACCTCAGCTCCGTGTCTCAGTAAGGCTGTTTTTGTGCCAGCACTCATCACATGGCATCACACATAGTGCTACTGGCACCTTTAACCCTTCTCAGGGCTTCTCTACATGCAATCTACACACACACACACACACACACACACACACACACACACACACACACACACACACACACACACACACACACACACATCCTCAGTATGTCTATAAAAAGCCTCTCGGTGCCTCTCATAGACGTACCGTTACCTCCAGCTCCAGATTCTTCTCCCTCCTCCCTCATACACCTCACCTACATGACACTGACCCCCCTTCACACACACACACACACACACACACACACACACAAACAATACTCCTGGTACCTTCAGCTGCTCGTGATGCATTTTGGTCAAACGTGCGTGGTGTGACGTGGTCACGCCGTGCTGCATGTATGAATCTGTCCTGTGATTTGTCCCGGCTCGCTTAATTTGCATAACTGCTCACTAATCAATTAACGTAGGCCCTGACTAGATCCATTCTCTGCTTCCACTCCTAATCGTCCTTTGATTTCTCTCATGTTCATTTATGCTGCATGTTTGGTTTACCACTCAGACAGAAAGAAATGATGAGTCACTTTTAGAAACTTTGATGACGAGGAGACATGTTTTTATTGACGATAATGTTCTGTGATCAAAATCCTGCAGAAGCCTAATCCTGCCAGTATGATGGGGATAAAAGATCCTGGAAGTCACTGCAATGAAAAGCCTTTATTTTTTTAAATGTGCAAGTGGTAATGAGTTCATATTTTCTCATTATACTCTCATTTCACTTTAAAAGAGTTTTCCATTAGTTTAGATACAAAGCTCACTTATTTTTAGGAGATATCGGCTTGTTATACAAAAAAAGTTATGGTTTTGTGTGGGTTTCTCTTTTTCTTGTACAACAGAGTAAAAGGGCCACACTGAAGGAAAAATAACATCTGAGATTTGGTGAACAATTTTGCAATATTAAGAGAATATAGTCTTCATTTTAAAAGGGAAAAAACACAGTTTTTAGGCTATGGTTAGCTTCCAATCTACTTTTAAGAAGAATCAGAAGAACAGTCAGACAGCTGTGCTGAAATGAAGAACATTGAGAAGTTAAACATCACACAATGCTACAAAGAGGTGAAAAAAATAACTGAACTCTTCCTCATTTTATCACAGGCATCTGGCTGTTCTTCTGATATTCCCCTTCATAGTAACGTAAAGGCTAACTGGGGACAGCTGGCGTACATGGGCTAGCATTGATAATACCTCCCTTTCTTATACAATAAAGACGAGAAAATGATTCACACAGCAGATTGTTATACATTTTTTTGGAACCTAGAGTAGCAACGGAATAAGTTACAAGAAAAACACACATTATCCCTAATAGAGCTTTTTTTTTAACAGCCCAACACCTGTAGCATCTTCTTCCTCTCACTTCTGTAGGGTAATTGATTGACAGATGTCATGGCCACGCCCCCTTGATTTGCTGAATCATTTGGTCTGAATTAACTTTTGGGATGTCACGCCCACAAGCACACTTCAGTCTCAGCTGCTTTATGAAGTCCAAACACAGAACAGAAGTGCCTCACAAGTTGTTTGACTTTTAAGTTCTTTGTTTTTTCTACTTGCAAAAATGAATTGCAGTCATTTCAATCTGGGAGCTGACTTTCCTGACTGTCAGGTCCTTTAAGGGGCTACAAAGACTCTCAAGAGGGTTCAGACTGAAACACTCGACGTCCTGAATCGATTAGATTTTTTTTTTTTTACTTGTTAGCATCTCCATAGTCACAGAGCGAAAGCATCAAGGACAGGCTGGTTCTCCACCAGGAAAAGAAAGCAGCATAGAGAAGAATCAAATGATTACAAGTCTAATTTAAAGTACTGGCCATTGTCTCCTGTGTGTTGTAGGTCTCGTTGGTAGCACACGCACACACACACACACATACCTGTAGCTGTGCTGCAGTAGAAGCATGTTCTTCATAGCTGGCTGCTTGACTGAGCACGGTGTGTTTATAGTTGCCCTCCAAAAGAGCCTCCCAAGCTTTCACAAATATTCCTCATTCTTTCAGATGTAAAAGGTGTTTTTTTTTCTTTTTTTTTTCTTTTCTGTCGGCTAGTCTGAGAATAGTGGCTGGCTGCAGAATGAGCAGTGTATATACTAAAGTGAGTTTTCCAGTTTCTTATGATGGTAACCCGCTGACATGTGCGTGCCTCCATCAGGACGGAGAGGCTCTGGAAGCAGGCACCAAAAAGTTTGAGGACCTGGAGTTTCAGCAGCTGGAGAGAGAGAGCAGCCTGGAGGAGGAGCGAGAAACCATCACCCAGCAGCTGCTGCAGGAGAGAGTCGAGTACCACGGCAGTGTGGCCAAGAGGAAGGTGAGGAAATGCTCGACAGGCGGCGGGGAACATCTGGTGGTTTTCATTGCTTTAGAGCGGAAGAAGCCAATGGGAAATATCTCACTGTGTAAGCAGTGTAGAGCTTCAGGAATGTGCTTAGAGGATATGAAGTGTTCATTCACAAACAAATACGGTTCAGTCATAAGCAAAAGAGGCAATATCAGTGTAGGATGTGATGTTTCTTACAGCTGCTCACATGATGCAGACTGTTGGTTTTTTACCACATAGAGGGTTTTAAAGTTGATTTAAGTCATGTGTGTGTGATACTTTGCATGCTTCAGTCACAGTCTGCATCAGAGATTTGATCTTTTCTGTGACGTCCTCTTCAGGAGAAGGTGTCTGCTCTGGAGAACCAGGCTAACCAGCTCGTCCTGCAGGCCACTCAGGAGTGCGAGCGGCTGGCCAAAGACAGAACCCTCACTCTGCAAATGCTCCAGAAGGTACGTACATAGCAACTGCAGCTCGACACTTGAAGCTATATCTTCATTTTAAACATTAACATTTGATAAGTAATAATCTGGCTCTGCATTGAGATTTTTTTCTGGTGAAGCATACATCACACTTCACTTTGTTAACGATTCATGATTTAAATTGTACGGAGGCTGGGAAGTAAAAAATGACAAAGTGTGAAACACTTTTACAGAGCTTGAGACAAATTGACATTTTTAAAAACATTTTATAAAACAAAAATACTAAAACGAAACACTTTACAAGATGTGAAACACTTTCACACGTGTTGAGTGAAACAGGTGGCCGAAGTGACCCGGAAGTGAGCGGCCACTTCATTTGTTATGGTGAAAAGACTGTGCGTTAACTGTCAGAGGTGTTTTTCCACAAAACTGATAAACCATCATTGTGTCACCATAAACTCAGTATAACACATTTTACACATTCTTTCCATCAGAACAAACTAACTGACTGCTCACTTCCAGGTCACTTCTGGTATTTGGTACAATCCCTTTCCGGCAAGAATCTATCGTCTATAAAAAAGTTGAAAAGTGTTTCACATGTTGTAAATTTGTTTTTTGAAAGGTACATTTATTTTGTTCGTGGATAAAGTATTTTATTTTTGTAATTTAGGTTAATAAAATGTAAAATAATTCCAAAATAAACATTTTTCTCAAGCTTTGTTAAAGTGTTTCCTGCTTTGTAATTTAGTTTTGCACTCCCCAGCCACCGTAGAATTGTGGTGAATCTAATTTTTAAGGGCATTTGTTAAGCTTTTCCACTTTGTGCTAAATGTGCAAAAAAAGAACCATGAAACAGATTCTGATATCATATTGAAGTGTAACATCACAAAGCTGTCAGGACATGAGCTTTATTTCCTCATTTGAAATTCTCTAGAGCATCACACTCATGCCTGCTGGTCATCATTCTGCCTGACAGGACAGATAGAGTGAGGTCTGACTAGAAACTTTAAACACTATTAGTGTTATATATTTTGAAATTATACAGAAAGTACAATTACTTAACTTGTTGATTAAATACTGACATCAGAAACAAGCTCCACCCTCTTGCTGTGAGTTTATTATGTACTTTATATTAACCAAACATGACTTTTCAAATGAAAAGAAGAGCTACAGAAAGTTCCCCAGTTTACAGTAATTATATTTTCACTCCCTTAAAAAAACAAACTTGTGTCTTTCTGTTGCAGGAGAAGGAGCGACTGTCAGCCTTAGAGAAGAGATACCACAGCCTGACGGGCGGGAAAAGCTTCCCCAAGTCCTCCACTGCGATGAGAGAGGTAAGAAAAGTGATGAGGAGACACAAACACACATGGATTCTCTGGAGCTGTCATTCCTCACCACATTCACCTTGTTAACTCGCAGCGTTTGTTGGTGTGCAAACTTAGTGATAACCTGGTCTAACAGCTGAACACAGTTTAACCAGACTAATGAGCAGAGTTATTCTGTGGCTCTAATGTTGAGTTCTCCATGCTAAGTGTGTAGCGCTAACTAAGCTAACTTTGTTATCTGACTATGAGGCTACGTCTTCACTACTACATGTCCACTTAATGAGTTGTGGAGATGTTTGGAAGCTACATGTAAACATAATTAAATGCACTTTGAAACAGAAACATGTTAGTGAGGATGTAGCCTAAGTGTACCAACCTAACAGAAGCTGTAACAGAGGGAGGACAATAGACAGTGATATTATAACATATTGGATTCAGTGCTTCATATGTTCTCTGTGGACGTTAAAGGTACTTTATTCCTGAACTGTTAAAACAGGCAGCGCTCCATATCAGCGAGGTCGACCTGTTGTTGGAGGATATCCACTCCTCCCAGCATTCCCTCTGTCGAGCCTCTTCTTCCTACTTACACCCCTCCCCTACCTGTCAGTTGTACCCCAGCAGCCCTACGGAGGTAACCAGACTAATGTTTCCCTGCATGAAGCCCACCGCTTCCCCCTCTACCGTCTGTGCATAACCCTCCCTGAAGGTTCACCATGGTACTGGCAGTGTCACGGTTTCCACCTGGAGTCTGATTGCACCTGTGACTCGCTGTGTTTGGTCCTGTTGCCTCTCGAAGTAAACCATAGTTTTCTGCAACTATGTGAAAGGAGGAGCCAGCACAGACACTTTCAGTTCATCTGTGTGGTGTCTGTTTCAAGCCCAGAGATGTACCAGGTGATATATTAAAAGAACATAATTATATTCAATACATTTTTAGGTCAATAAGACTCATAAGCAAAACATTTTAGTATTGCTTCAGTATATTGCTTCAGCTTGCAGCTGCAAAACAGGCGGTAATGGGGACAACAAAGTCCCTGAGGTCAAATGCACCTGATCTAAAAAGTTCTTGTTTTTACCACTGAAAAGCTTAGAAAGTTATTCCAAGTGTCCGACAACATTTCAGAAAGTATCCCCACAAATACAGAGCAGAGTAAGATGCTTTTTTTAAAATCCAGAAACAGCTGTTACATCAGTTTTTTCAGAGACACCAGACTCCATTGACAAAAACAGTAATTCTACCCTGCAGAACACGAGACGTTCTTCTCTTCTTGTGACTTGTTCTATTCCTTGTTTGTGTATTTGTTTTGTCTGAGGAGAGTCGTGTAATGATCTGAGCTAACTGTTTGAAACACAGAACACAAGGACTGGACACAATTACAAAAAAAAAATTAACAGATCAAAGTAGCAGACATTCAGCTCCAGTGAAATGCAATGAAATGACTGATTTTTAGAATGGAGTTTGGTGAGATTAAAAAACCATGTGACTGCTTTTTTTTTGAGTGGAATAAAAGGTCTATCTCTGAAGGGAGCCTCTCTTTAATGTTTTCAGGCATTTTCATATAAATCTCAGCCTGTTAGTGGTAAAAAAAAAACACTTTTGGTGGATGGTACAGGGAAAGTGTTGCATCCATTACAGCCTGTTCTTTAGGCAAAAAAATATTTTATAAGTTGGGCAGAAATTTGAAAAGTACCAGAAACCCCCTTTGAGGATTTCCAGCGTCTTTTTTTTCCCCACAACATCTCTGGTCATTGTTACAGCCATCAGACGTACCTGTGTGTGACCTCCCTGTGTGTCAGCCAGCTGTGATGCTAAAGTCACACCTTCTGTTGCTCGGTGTGTATCTGTTTGTCTGTCGTCACGCACACTGTGTGTAGCACTTAAAGGTTAATGTGGGTCTCCTCCCTCTTCCCTAATCCCTCTCAGCTCTGTGTGTGTGTTACGCACTGTGCATACGGTGCAGTGATGTCCTCATGGCTGCTCGTCCTGTCTGACAGTTGTTGTTGTTGTTGTTGTTGTCGTTGGCTGGTGCTCAGGAGTACATGAATCTGTCGGATGTCTATAAGATGTACGGCAGCAGCGGCCACAATGACAGCAGCATGCCCTCCTCTCGCGGCCGCTCGTTTGCTGTTGATGCTGCGTTAGCTGGCGAGGTACCATCACTCTCCCTCTCTCTCTTTCCTGATTCATTTCTTTACTTCCTGCTCTTTTCTCTCTCTTGTTTCCTTCTCTCCATCATTTCATTTCCATGTCATGTTGCTCCCTCTGCTGGTGTGCTCTTGAACAGTTGCTTTGCTCTCTGCTACATGAGACTTTAAGTGTGTAAGCAGCCTGTGTTCTCCCCCTTTGTTCCCCCCAAAGCCGCTCTTTAGATCTGTGTCTGCGAAACAGAGACAGAGTGATAAATGCAGGTCAACCAACAGCTGCTGTTATACATCAACTACAGCAGGAAGTACACTGTAACAAATCATTCCAAAATGATTTTCATCATTTGTACACAGGTTATGTTTAAAGTATGAAAAAGCATCTTTGGAGATATAACAACTCTCTCTCCCTGATTAATACACAGAAGCCGTCAGTATGGATACATCCGTACATTTTAATTTAATCTGTTTTACTGTGATCACGGGCACATTTCAGTTGTTTTCTGAAGATCTCAACTTATTTATCTTGTTATCTCGTGTTAACAACAAAGGTTTTCCATCTGATCATGAGTTCATTTGTCTTGATCTCGAGAAAAGGCATGAAATAGAATAGAATAGAATTACTTTATTGATCCCAAACTGGGAAATTGTGGTGTTACAGCAGCAGGTTATCCAACACACAATATTAGCAAAAAACACAATATTAGCAAATCTAAACACAATATAATATTAAATACAAAGTAAATAAGCACTAAAAATATCAAAACTAAGAATGAGAATATATACAACTAGGATTTAACTTAGCATTACTAGTCTTAAATATGAAAGATTAAATGTAAATGTGCAAAAACAGAGTTGTAAGTGGACATTATTGACATAGGGAGATGTGCAATCAGTGATTCATAAGTTAAAGTCGATAAATGAAGTCGTTATCTCAGTCCTTATCCCGAGATAGATGAGATAAATAAGTCGTTATCTTGGGGAAAAAAACCATCAAACCTGACTCATGGCCAACAGAGTGTTGTATGTCCACTTAAGGCTTCTGTAGATGAGAACATACTGCAGTATAAAAAAAACACAGCATTATAAAAAAAATAAAAAAAATAAAAGACGAGAATATGTTCATGTCCTTTGCCTCACACTTTCAATGTTTCTTCTAAAACACAAATTATGATACAGTTTGGCAGATTATAAAAAGCATTTATTGGTTACCACCAATGATACAAATGAGATATGTGTTGGATGTGTAAAGGTACCGTGACACGTTTCGTGTG
The DNA here is from genome assembly GCF_963930695.1 of Labrus bergylta. Taxonomy (NCBI): domain Eukaryota; kingdom Metazoa; phylum Chordata; class Actinopteri; order Labriformes; family Labridae; genus Labrus; species Labrus bergylta. Next base: position 4,277,322 of record NC_089205.1, read on the forward strand.
TGTGTGTGTGTGTGTGTGTGTGTGTGTGTGTGTGTACACTGTTTGACTCTTCCTCCTCTCACACCTTTATCAGACAGGAAGTCACACCTGGATATGTTTCCCTCTTTTCACCATGTTTTCCCTCTCTGTGCTCCTCTCTTCTGTGTTCTCTCCTCCACCATGTGCATGTGTGTGTGTGCGTGCGTGTGTGTGTGTGTTCATAAAGGAGTATGTGACAGTGGGCCAGTTAAGTCAGATGTACGGGATGCCAAAGCTGGAGTCGTCCCCTACGTCGCCGCTTCGCCAGCACCTGCAGTCTGGAGCAGTAGACCCCGCCTTCTCCTGCCTCCCCTCTCCTCACGGCTCCTCCCTCTCTCTCTCTGTGGAGGTGTGTGCTGTCTTCCTACCTTCCTCCCTCCCTCCCTCCCTACCTTCCCTCCTTCTTTCCTTTTTATGTACCCACTGTCACAGATTAAACCCAAACTTTATTTATAAAACACTAACAGGAAAATGAAAATGAGCTTGACTATTTTAAGAGGATTTTACTCTTAAGTGTTCTCACACAGATCATGTTTTCACAGCTGGAGTCAGCATGCTTTGGTCTGTAGGTGAAGAGCCCACTTTAGGAATCAATCAGGGTTTAATAAGGCTACAAAAAAAACAGTTTTCCATCCACATTTTCTAATATATTTATTTAAAAGGTAAAACAATGTGCCGATGCTGAAGCCGTATTCCCTCTAAACTTTGTGCAGAATCTGTTGTGTTTTTCCAAACGTTTATTTTAAGATGCATGCTGCTATCAGTTGTGCAAAACTCTAAAATAATTGCACACGTATAAAAATGTTGCAAACGTTCAGTCTCTTTTCCTTTCAGTGTTCAGGATAATACTGTATTTACTGCTGTGGCTAAAGACTTTAAACTGTGTGATGTCACTGTGAGAGTCTGGAGCTGTTTCTGTCTGTTGTACTGAAGCTTTGCCTCCAGTCACAGTCACCAGTCACTCCTATTGTATCCCAGAGATCCGAAAAGGATGGCTCGCAGTCAAAACACTGACTTTACTCACATAAGACATAATTTCTGACATCACATTTACAGCCTTCTGTATCTTTAATTGAGATGATTGCACCAGAGCTAAGCTTTAAAGAATGACTTCTATCAGCTGTTTTAAAATGTGGTTGTAAGAACTGAGACTGAACAGTGAAGTGCTGCTTCTTACTTCTGTAAAAATGAAATGAAATCTTGTTGTGCAGACACACTGCAGGCTCTATGGACGGCTGAACTGAAGTAAAACATTAAAATTGAGATGAAACTTAAACGTTCTTGCGAGAAACTGGGTCATTGCAGCAGCAGAGAGTTAGAAAAGAGACATGTAAAACAGGGTTATAGCAGCCCGAGGGTGTGAGGAATAATAGAGCTGACAACAGAAATGTGTTCAAGATATTTAAGAAACATTTTCAAGTATAAGAAATCCTTTAATTACAGCTTTTGAGGGTGTGTAAAAACAAACGTTTCTACTGTCTCTCTGCTGTCTTTGAATGCTTTCTAATCTCCTCTTGTTTTCTCCTGTCCCTTCCTCATGTTTCCCTCTCTCCTCTCTACGTGCTTCACCTCTCTCTCTGTGCTCTCCAGTACCAGCCTGAGGGCAGCAGGTCTCACCTGCCTAAGCTAGATTTAGAGCAGTGGTACCAGGAGCTGATGGCTGGCTCCAGCCTGCTCTGTCCTCCCCCTCTGCCAGCCAAGTCTCAGTCGGGCCGCCGGCATGTGCTGCAGGTATACAGGGCCTTTTTTCTCCTCTCTCCTCCCTGTGTTCTTCCCCCCTCATTCTTCTGCTGTTTGTGTGTGCTGTTATTTACTCGACTCAACAAATCTTAAAGAAGCTTTGAAGACATGTCAGGTGTTCACTGAAGCTGCATTTACATCACATGGAGACGAGAGGGTCGCCTCGAGAAGTAGATGTTTTTCCTTTCAGTCTGCATTAACATTTCTTTAATTACAAAACAGATTGGAGTTGTATGCAAGTTACATACAAGTAGACTGAGGGATACAGATATATAAATCCTGAAATCATATACGGATGGAAAAATGTGAAGGCTGAAGCTTATAATAGCTTTTCTTTTTAGAGATCACACTCATAGGAAACCCTTTAACCAGTCAATTTAAATCAAATCAACATGTTATAAACTTTCTAGAGAAATACAAAACAAATCTGAGGGTTACAAAAACATTTTATTCTCATTTTCATTTGAAGATTTATAAATGCACAGCGTGAGCTACATGTTTGTGACTTATTGTCCAAGCTGCTCCACAAGTTTACATTACCACCTTTAAGGCTTCATAATTCTGCTTTGAATCACTTCTTATTCTTCTAAATATTCCCATTCCTCTAAGTTAATACCGCCTCTCTCTGGTTTTAAACATCCTCTGAATACAGTTAAGAAGTGATTTTTGTGCTGAGAACATAAACGATGCAGTTTTCAGTTCAACTAAATCACAAAACTTAAGAGCCTGTGAATGATTTAAAAAAAAGTGTGTTGGTTGGTAAATGGTAGTTGCTTCCTGTTCACCTTTGCATCATTAAGTAAAGACAGAGCGTCTTAATTTCAGTCTGAAAAATTAAAACCAAATCTAGGGCACAGCTGCATGTTGGACCTTTTTTTTTTGCTGAATCCAGATGTCTGGACTCCACCGGTGTTGTGGACCCCCCAGACACAGGCTGGGTCGTACCAGAAAGTCTGCAAAATACTACTGACTGTCTTTACCCATAATTCATCGGCCCACATCGGGGCTCAAGTGGACTGTTAGTAAGTTAGTCCAGCTGCAGATTTCTCCAAGTTATAACCCGCAATTTATTACAATAAAGACAGGAAGCTGAACCCTTAAGAATTACAACTTTAGAATCGAGTAGAAAGTACTTTGACACCCTACAAAAACTCAAATCTTAGCAAGTGTTTGTGCTTGATGTCTTGTCAAAAATATCTCATAAAGCTTAACAAGAGCCGCCTTCACCTGACCAGTCCACATAAACGTCTTATTTAGCGCATACACAGCAAAAGCAAGATCTTCATGAAGCAATAAAGAAATAAAAACAAGGCTGAAGAAAAACAAGTAGATATGTAGATGCTGTTCAGATAAAGTTAAAGATGGAAGACAAAGATGGAAAACCTTTAAAGAGACGACAGATGACGACAGACGAAGAGATGTTAGGATTTAAAACATTCTGAAGCTCAGGGGAAGGAGGGTAAGAGCCTGGACTTCTTTAGATTTAAAACCTGAATTAGACCCAACCACAGGAAATAACACTGAGAACTGACCGGTATAATGTTGAAGTTTCTTGTTATTTAAAAATTGATCAGAAGAGTCTTTAATGAAGAAACCTGATGGCCATACAGTTTATGCCTAAGTGCCCCCTGTTGACAAAGTGCTACATCTTTTTGTTGTTGATTTTCTCCCTTCCATGTACAAGTAATTATTTTAAAAACAAAAAACGTCATCCTGCATCATTTTAACAGTCTAACTCGCCTTGTCTGACACAAACCAACTTCTAGGGATTCCAGACATTAAAAACAGCCACATGATGATAAAAGTGAATCTTGCTCTGATGGTGGTCTGGTCAGCTCATTAGGAGGTGTAAGCATGAATGCTATTTCATAAACATGAGCTTTGACAAACGTTAAGAACAAAATCCATGTGCAGGACAATGACTTTATATTTAGCTGATGTCTTTGTGATATTTAGAAAGTGTGCAGGAATATGCCTGCGTCTTTTTGTTGATTAAAAAACAAGCAAATGACACAAAATGTGCTGCCAGGGACCCTTAACCCTTCTATTTGTGTTTCAGCGGTAGCAAAACAAACAGGTATAGATATTGTTTGATTTTTATCCAAATCAAATAGGGGTTTTAAGAATAAGTCTGGTATCATGATCACAGAGGGCATATGAATGATCTCCTCAAAGGCAAAGACAGAAACTTCAGAGGGGGGGGGGGGGGGGGCTTTGGTGTAAAACATGAAGTCAGTTTGTGTTAAGTGGAGAGTAAGACGATCACTGCTTTAAAAGAGTTCGAATGTGTGGACGCTTTCAAGTCGCTACTTTGAACATCACACACACACACACAGAAACTCCCACGGTACATGAATGCAGCATTAACTTAAGGTGGCCTGATCAAAGAGCTCTTCAATAAGAGGGATGATTAGGCTGTTCCAGGTGTGTGTGTGTGTGTGTGTGCGCGCGTGTGTGTGTGTTAAGCTGCAGCCTGACTCATGTATTTTCTGTTGGCTCTTTGATATTTTTGCCAGTTTAGATTTTTTAGATTTTAAGATTCATGTTCCTCATTGAAGCCTGATTGCAGCATTTTGTTCAAACAGTGTTCTGCAGAACTTACATCATAACGCCTGATCATGCGTTTGACTATTTTTTTATTCCAGCAGGTGCTTAAAACTCCTCCATCGAGTTATTTCAGTTGTTCATCTAACATGATCCTGCAGCCCTGTACAGTATCTGACACCACATGGCTGTTTTTTTATTGTGTTTCATGACCACTTCCTCATCTCTGTGTTCTTCCTCCCTCAGGTGTTCCGCTCTAAATTGGACAGTGACCCGGGTCTGTCTCTCCATCAGCCTAAGTCTGGCTCTGTGTCCCCCCTGCAGCACGGAGCAGCCACACTGGGACGCAACTCAAGCTCCAAGGTAGACCCGCTTGTTAATTTTAAACATGCAACGTTCTTCTAAATTCTCCCCAAATCCAAAATATTTATTTCAACCCCAAATAAAACCTGCTCCCTGTGACCCTGCAGAGCCCCCTGCTGTCAGCCAACAGCACCGGCAGTCTGCCCAGGAACCTGGCTGCAACCCTGCAGGACATCGAGACCAAGAGACAGCTCGCTCTGCAGCAGAAAGGTAGACATTCATGCTAACCTCAACAACACATGATGCATTTATGTTATCATACATGCTCTGTTAGTGTAAGTGTGGTTTGTGGTTGGACAACAAATTTTACCAATAAAAACAGTCTGCCTTTCTACTGTCTGTAAATTTTATTATTGTGCGTACTTTGACTAAAAGTTCAGAGGGAAGCCGTGTTGTGTTTATATTCTTGGCTGGTTACAGCCAGCAGGTGCTGACACATTTGTTGTACTTGAGGTTTTCTTCATTTCTGTGTGTCTCTCTGTGCTGCACCTCAGAGCCCATGACATGTTCACAGACCATCAGAGAGGAAAGATCAGCAGGTACATGGAGCGCTGCTTTGAGGAGCTGAAGATTTCCTTTGGTTTCTTGGTTTTGTTTTCTTCGGGATTCACTCTTGTTTGATGGTCTTCTGTCTCTTCATACGTCATAAGCTGGGTCTGAATTTAACTGTCTGTCTTTATCTGCCAAGGGTCAGAACTAAAACTGCAAAGAAATATTCTTATTCAAGTGTTAACGCTTCAAAGATTGACGCTAACATATGGATTATTTACCATCTAGAAAAGCGGGTAATTATACGGCAGCAGAGAGTCTAACTGGCAGCCAATCAGGAATCAGTGTTGAAGCTTCAACATGAAGACCAAAGACTGTCTGTACCTAAAATATTCAACACCTATCCAAACCTTAAAGCAGTCTGACAGGTTACTGTTGTTTATTCATCCATCAAAGGCAACGTTTACCTTAACTTGGCACTTGTCAGCTGTTAATTTCAGACCCTGTCTTCTTCTAACCCTCCTCTTCTTATCCTTCTCTCTCTCTCTCTCTCTCTCTCTCTCTCTCTCTCTCTCTCTCTCTCTCTCTCTCCCTCTCCCTCTCCCTCTCTCTCTCTCTCTCTCTCTCTCTCTCTCTCTCTCTCTCTCTCTCTCTCTCTCTCTCTCTCTTCCATCTCTGGTGTGCCATTAACTCCACTCGCTCCTCAAAGATTTCTTTTCATCTTTTGTCAAACATCGAGCAGCCTTTTCTTCTCCCATCAATCTTCCATGAATCTTCCTGCTGCTTCTGGAGAATAAATTGTGCATGTTCAGCGTTCAGCAGGCTCCTCCTTTGGTGTTATTGAGCTGGGTGTTACTTTTTATCAGATGTGTATTTTACACTTTATAGTATCAGGTGCACAGAAGCATGGATTTGATCCTTGGAAAAGTTTGTGGCTACAGGACTGTGGGTGTTTTATTATCCAGAGAGAGCACATCCTTAAATGTGTGGTGCATGGTTTGTGGGGTTGGAGATGTTGGACCTGTGCTGGTGATGGTGGTGCCTTTAGTGGTGTTTCAGTTGTGGATGTTCTTGAGCTAACATGTTGGTTTAAATCAGGACTGGGCAATGAAACAATCTTAGTAACAGTGGTGTTCAGATTTGTAAGAACTTTATGTTGATAATGCTTGACTTTTTAAAAAACATATTATGTATAGATCTAAGAGTCAGAAATAAACCTGATAACCCCACCAGACTGCAGTTTTTACTGCTCGCAAAAATGCATTAAAATAATAATATAAATTCTAGTCAAAAAACAAAATATTTACATTTTTAAGACATCTTAAAATGATGAGGGAAATGACTTCATTAAACAGAGTGGTAGCTCTACTTGGCCCCTACCAAAGAGCCTCAAAGAAACACTGATTTAAAATGTAAACAGCTTTGTTCAGTGTTTTACAGTTTTTTTTTATCACCTGGTCAGTTTGCATTGAGAAGAAACAATTCAATTCCTGTTTAACAACCTGTGAAACATGAGCACTGAACTTTACTAAGGTCTAGATAATATGTTGTTCACAAGAGAGTGTTTTTAATGTTTTTGGGAATTCAGTGACTTCACAGTTAACCATTCAAAATGTGTAAAGAAAACATAAGTGCATATTAACAAACGTAATTGTAAAGATTTAGTGGTTAATCCTCAAACTAGAAGCATTATAAAAAGTAAATATGATATGATAAATATATCACTTTAGATAATAAATCTGCCCAGTCCCAGTTTAAATGTGGTGATCAACAGGCTGCTGCAGCACAGAAGGACCTTTTGCTGATTTGTGGATGGAGTTGCTTGCAGGTTGCGGGTTCAGCTCGTTTCAGAATCAGAACCAATCCACTGACCCCGCCCTCCTCTCTCAGGTCATCAGGTGATCGAGGAGCAGCGGCGTCGTCTGGCCGAGCTCAAACAGCGAGCGGCGGCCGAGGCTCAGTGTCAGTGGGATGCGCTCCATGGCTCTCAGTCCCACCTCATGACCTCGTCCTCCTCGTCTCCCTCCTACTCGCCCATCATGTCCTACAGCCCCGCGCTGAGTCACAGCTCGGCTGGACCCCCGCCTCTGGTTCATCACTCCATCCTGCACCACCAGCCCCCGTCAGCCGGAGAGCAGCCGTACGACACGCTGAGCCTGGAGAGCTCCGACAGCATGGACACCAGCGTGTCCACTGGCAACAACTCGGCCTGCTCGCCAGATAACATGTCCAGGTATGATGGAGAACGCACACAGTCATTACTCACATTACTCACTACACTGTACTCCCACTTGTCCTTTACGTTGGGATGGACGTTAAACAAAGCTTCCACTAGAGGGCGCAGTCTGTTGTAGTTGTCTATACCTGTGCCTGGGCGAGCTAACATATATCATATATATCTTTGTAGTTTCTAACCCACTCGCACAGTCTTTGCTCAAAAAGTTCAAACATTTTCAGAAGAAGTATTCTAAATTAGATTTATCTAAAAATCAAGATTATTATCTTCTGAGATTCTTAATAGAGTCATTACTTCTAAAAATCGATTTGTTATTTATTTTTTTGTTGGATAAATCAGTCAATCCCTGCTAAGTGCTAAGGCTAGCTCTTTACCTCAGTAGAATGCAAAATGGAATAACAAGAAATTCAGCCAGTCTCACAGATGACTGGAGTAGATCCTGAAGTATGTTCAAAAATAGACTTTGAATCATGAACCCAGAATCGTTTTGAATCGAAAATAGATTCTGAATCGAATGAATCATGAAACACCCAAAGACACCCAGCCCTATTCTTCATCGTGTTGGTTTGACCTGTTGGCCACACGGCTCAACGTTGCCCCCATGGTTACTGGTGGTATTGCAATGTTTGGTCCGTATTGTTGCAGAAATACGGAACCAGGAACCAGGAGTATGGACTATATCTGCATGCATATCAGCTGTAGAGAATAAAAGACCTTGACTCGTGTTAGTTCTGCTGCTGTTGCTTAGAAAATGCATTAATCAGAACCTCGTAGTGAATATCTGTTTGAACTTGCCCTGGTTTGAACTTAAACCCAGCTGTACAGGCTGCATATCTCATTGTTTCATATCTTTAAGTTGAACCCCCTCTTCAATATCAACACCTTCTGTTTCAAAATCCTCCAACATGTCTCCACCAAGCTGCAGAAACATGTATTTCAATCAATTACTATAAATGTAATCAATTAAAGTGAAAGAGCTCACACACATACCCACAGAGACGAGCGCAGTCTAAAGAGACACACACACACACAGCAGCGCTGCTCCCACCAGTTCTAATTTGTCTGATGGTGTAATTTGTGGACCATCTGTTCATGTGTCGACGCTGTGATCTGTTTTACACCGCAGCAGGTTCTCTGCAGCACCTGTTGCTTTCACACAGAAAGAGCTCTCAGGAGTCACATCCCAAAAACAATCAGTAATGTGTTTTTAACTTTAATGAGATTTATTCTGTTATGAGACCGGAGGGGGGACAGTCATGAGTGGTAGTTTTGACTTAGACATTGACCGATTATATGACGCTTTTATTAAACTCACTCAACATGAGCTGTTGAGGGTTGAGATGATCTAAAGCATCACACAGTCCTTGGTTTTCACAGAATCCATCTGGAGGGGTCTTTTTGAGTCAATCTGTTTATTCCAGAGTTAAACTAACACATCCCTCTGAATAAGAAACAGGGCCTCTCAACATTCTCAACATTCACAAAACTGAAAATATTCAGAGTGCGCTGCATGTGTGATCGCCAACAGTGGAAGTTTTCACTCCAACTTTATCCAAATGTTTCCTGACAGACCAGTGCATATTATGTGAAAACAGCTAAAGTCATTGATTAACCTTATCATTCCTGTCTTGTCCATTTCCTACATCAGAGTCTTGTACGTGCTCTTTCACAAGCAGAACTCCAGATAGCAAACATGTGGCTCATTGGCTTCTTCTGCAAAATGTGCTTTGATGTAACAAAGAAAGAAATTAAAATCACTTTCACACAAATTCCCACCAGATGAGAAAATTGGTGCAAATTTACCTAAAGCATTGTATTTTATGTTTTTTTATGTATACATGAAATGTCATGCTTTTCTTTGTTCTATATTTAATTACACATAAACATTTTTCTTTTTTTGGACTGACAGAAGAAGATATTTAAATTCTTTACTCAGGATTTTAAAGAAGCTTTGCTGGACTAATTTGATGTTTTTCTGACCTCCGAGGGACTGACTGATAAATTGATTGAGAAAAAATAAACTGAAATAGCTGCACTACTCAAATATAAAGCCATTACATTTTTAAATGTTGCTACCAGTAAGGCTGTTGTTGGTATATAAATTTGCATTTTGCTCCGAAGCTGCTTTAAAAAAAAGAAAGAAAAGAGACCGACTTTCCTCCCATCTGTTGGGAGATCACGTCACAAACACAGTCTACAAATTTGCCCTGCAGATATTTTTGAACCGTGCTTTGAAGTAAAGGTTAACTGAGTTGATGTGCTGTAATGCAGCTGTTAAATGCAGGATATGTTTGTGTGTTGGTGGTTGTTTATCTCATGTAGTAACTCTGTGTTTTTTCTCGTCAGTGTCGGAGGAGTCGATTCTCTGAAGATCGAGGAGATGGAGAAGATGCTGAAGGAGGCGCAGCTGGAGAAAGCCAGACTTATTGAATCAAGGGTGAGACACCATTTGAAACGCAAATATCACAGCATGAAATCTGGATTCCTCACGATCCATACCCGCTGATGGATGAGCCTTCCTACACTTCTCCTCTCGATGTCTTTACATTGATCATGAATTTGAAATATGAAGCTTCAGAACAGCAACCTGAGGCCTTAGTTCTTTTTTTTTATTGACCTCCATGTTTCAAACGTCTTCATCGCTTTGTGTGCTGATGATGAAGCTCAGAGTGATCAGTTTCATGCTCTAAAGCTTTTATCAATTCTCTCGTCTTTCACTATATGAACTCCTTTTGTTATTATTCCACTATAAAAGACCTGACCCCATTGAAAACTGCTCTTGAACTGATCTACACCGTTATAGGTCTGGAAGAACATTTAGGTTTGGATAAAACTACATTCAAGCATACCCATCTCAGAGAGTCTCAGATAAAGTCCTCTGAATGAGGAAACTAGTTTACAGTCCCTCATCGCTTGACTCAGAAACCCCTCATGTCTGCCATCTTAGCAAGTTCTTGTTTGTTCTACTTTAAGGATCAAGAAATGATTTCTGATGAGAGATGAGCTGGGCTTAGAAAGACCAACTGTCAATAAATACAGAAATAAATGAATAATAATATGATCACCTTCTGTTTTGTAGAAAAGACTCTTTCAGCATCTGAAGAGTTCAGTCGACAAAACTTGTCTTGGACTGTGTCCTGCAGTCACAAGAGAATTAAAAAGAACATAAACAGAGATCATACAAAACATTTAACACTTCCACATATACATAAAAAAACTTCTTCCTGCAGCAGTGACTTATGGCATGGCCTCTTGGCACATCCTACATTACCTGTTATTCAGAATATGAATCTGCACTAATGAATGTGTAAAGCAGTTCAGCGTGGAGTGAGGGACTCTGCGTCTTCCAGAGATTCAGGGTTCAATCTAACCCCGAGGTGCTGCTTGTCAACAGGCTGGGCAGGCAACTGTTTTGGGGCCCCTGAGGGCTGACAAACTGTAAACCACAGCAGTGTCTCAAAATGTGCAAAGTTTGCAATGACAGTAGGAAACCCCCCTAAGAGGCCCCGCCTGACAGCACTTACTCATATAATGCTAAATGACTGAATAATGCCTGTCTAGCCCTAAATCTGTGGGAGAGACACTTTCATAACATAACTTCCTTCACTGAAGAAATGTGTTGGTGTCAGATTATCTATAACATGATTGGGACGGTTGCTGTTTGGAGGGGCCCCCTGCCTCGGGCCCCAGCAGACTCCAGGATAACCACTGATCTAACCAAAGCGCTGCCTGTGACATGTGAGATAGAAGAAAAGACGTCTAATTTCAGTTCCAAATCTTTTACATCTCTCATCTTGATTTTAAAGGTAGAGACTGTAATATAAGGAACAGATGGACTTAGAGGAATCTACATGTTTCCCCTGAGTTCATCACAATTCAGAAAACCTGTTTTTTCCCCTGATTCAGGTCTGATGTCCCAAACAATGTCAACAGTGTAAGGAAGAGTTAGTTTCAGTGAGCCTTCAGTTCATTTCACTGTCAGGATTCTGACTTTAAACATGCAGAATAATTGTATTTTCCCCCTACTGGTTACCTTCTGTGTCGGAGCTCCAGCTAAGAATAAAAATGTACATAAATGTATGAAGCTCAGGCAGAGTTCTGGCTGTAAAAAAAAAAAAGAGAGAAAAGGGGTTCTGTGCAGCGCCCATCCATGGATCAAAAAAATACTTAATGAAAGCGCTGTCCTCCAGGAGCGAGAGAGCCTGGCTCGCCGTCAGATGCTGGAAGAGGAGAGGAGGAGGAGGGAGGAGGCCGAGAAGAGACTGCAGGATGAAACTTTCCACCGGCAGCAGCTTGTGGAGAGGGAGGTCAAGATGAGGTCCAAGAACTTTTCTCAGGTCAGTGAAATCAGACATAATTGAGTCTGCATGGTGGAAGAGTGGAAAAGGAGTCTCCCCGTCTGAAAAAAACATGGCAGGGTTTAATGGATATGAGTGTAGAAGGATGGATTTTTGACTAATACATTCAACCATTTTCAGACTGAACACACCATATCTGTAGTTTTCCTTCAGGGTTTAAACCTGTATGAGAGAATTTACCACCAGAATACACCGCATGTCTTCATGGACTAGACTAAAGATTTGAGGTAGTCAATGAAGCGAAACTTTGAATTCACACTCGTCCTATAGGGCTTTCACACGTGCAGAAAACTCCTGATATTTTCAGGAGGAGCTCTATGTGTGAACGCAAACAACCACATTTTTCACTCAGACTTCACCTGGAGTTTCTCCTGACAGCCCTCTAGTCTTTATTATTAACCTCGAGCCAATAGGAGCAGTCCACCTGAAATGATCTAGATATTTTCAGGAATACATATTGTGAAAACAGCTTTATAATCTGGGTGTGGGGCATTTTGCACCCTGGCTTGATTTGTGTTCAGTCCAGTGTTTCCCACACATAGACAATACATGGAAGGGCCACCCAACTATTCACAGCAGCCAAAGTCAATTTATCCACTTTTTCTACATTTTTTCTTCTTCTTTTTTTCATCCGTATATGATCTCCATCTGCGAATGAACAAGTAAAACTGGTGAACTTACTAGTGTAGGTGTTTCAAATAGGACCTGACACATGTTCAGGAGGTGATCAGATTTGTTATGTCGCTCCTGTAAATGCATTGATTGAGGTGCCGCGTCTCATGTTGAATATCTCATACCATCAATACAAATAACTGGACTCAATAATTAGTTAAATCTACTAGAAATATTGGTGTTGAATAGAGAGGGTGACTGTTTAGTCGTTTATACAACTAATTGCGCACATCAATAGACAAAAACAAGGAGGCAAAAAGTGAAATGCTTTCTCACATAACTTTAACTGTATGAAATGTGACTTGTGAAGCAGCTCTGGTCTTTGTATCTGTCTCTGACTGAAGTAGTTTATGTTCCTCCCTCGTCTAGGCTCGTCCAATGACTCGCTATCTGCCCATCCGGAAGGAGGAGTTCGACCTGCGCTCCCACGTGGAGTCCTCGGGTCACAGCGTGGACACCTGCTACCACCTCATCATCACAGAGAAGATGTGTAAGGGCTACCTGGTGAAGATGGGGGGAAAGATCAAGTCCTGGAAGAAACGCTGGTTCGTCTTCGACCGCCTAAAGAGGACCTTCTCCTACTATGTCGGTAAGAAGAACACAAGGTGCCTCATGAATGTTACAGTATTTATACAGAAATGTGACCTAAGAGCTGATCAATATATTTGTGCAGCGATGACACTTTCAGTAGTGAATATAAGAAGCATAATGTCAATAAGGGAAATGAAGCCAAACACTTCATGCTGTAAAATGGATGTCTCAAAAGGTTCTTACTCTCTATTGGTTGATAAAATAATCAAGTGAAGCCTTTAATCAATAGGGAAATGATATCTGTGGTATGGTTTGGTTCTTCAGTAAACATTACAGGAGTTGTTTTTGAAAACACGAAAGAAAAGTAACTTGAACCTCCTGATTAAACTTCCAGATTCAGAATTTAAGAAAATATCAATCTCACCCGAGTGTCACAGAGAAGAGTTTTTGGTACTGGATCGTTTTTAAAAACATGCATGCACAAGTTTGTTAGAGAGGTTTTTCATGTTCTTTAGACTCTTGAAATGACAGGAAACTGTTTTGAATTATAGTTTTATTGTATATATTTATAGTATTGTATAGTTTTCACTGTTAGCCTACAGTATATCCCCAAATATAGATGTATGAAAGGCCAGACACAGACAGAGACATAGAGGGTTCAAATATATGACCTCACTTTCAATATTAAAGTTATTATTATTATTATTATATAAATATATCACAATATACTCATTTAATCATTAAGCTACATAAGAAGAAACTTCAAACCCTGCCCTTTGAACACATCATGTTTTATCAGCTCTATTCACTCTTTATTATTCTGAATCTTTACCTTAACTAGATAATGAAGCTGTCAGATAAAGTACAAAAGGAAAAAGAACAAAATGTCCTATTGAAATATTTAAATGAATAAATGTTGGAGTGTAAAGTAAAGATGTCACAGAGTCAGATGTTTTTGGTTAAGATAGTAAGTGTCAAACGATTCTGATACCTGTTTCAATATCAGTAACTCAAATACACGTCCATGGCACCTTTAATGGGTCATTCTTGTTTTTAGTTCCCAAAAAAAGCAGGAAAACACCTTCACACTGTCAAAGTGCACAAAGACACCATCAACATATTTGTGCAATTGAGACGGTGCTTTCTCTTTTCTCTACTTTTCAATTTTATTGATCATTAAAACAACAGAGTGTATCTTTTTAAAACAAGTGGTATCCAAAAGTATGAATGTATCCTTAGTGCACAGTAAAATGAATACTTAAAACAAGGATTCAAATACAATGCTGGTCATCAGTTTTATTCCACCAATAGCAGCATTTCAAAGCAAAGTGTTCCTCTTTATTTTGAAACACAGAGTTAAATTAATCAGAAATTATGTCAACAAACATTAAAAACACTGTCGCAGGTGTCAAAGGTTACAGATTTTCAAACTGCCTGCCATGAGTTTAAACACTCTGCATGTAAAGTGGTTTGGATTTTCCTGCCGTGGATGAGTGACAGACACAACCTGTGTCCTCAGGACCTTGAGCAGCAGCAGCAGCAGCAGCAGCAGCACGGTACATGCAGTATGAGGCGTTCACGGTTGTGTAATTTGCCACGGTGCTGCGAGCTCTGGGACACTTGTTCGCTGTCAGCGCCTTTGAAGTCCTTCACAGGGTTCTGCTTAAAGCTGCTTAAAGCGTTACCTTGTTGAAAGTGAGCCCGGGCGAGGGGGTGTGCTGAGATCTACTCTGGCAGTAGTTAAAATGCGCTCGGCGCTGCGTGCGCTCTCAGAGGAGGCTGATTGAGATGCATCGCCTGTCCTTGTCTCTTGACCTTGAAACAATGAGAGACGGGAGGTGACTGGAGTAAAGTCGTGAGCGCTGCTAATTTGCAACCAGCTTTTTTGTGATTTAGATGCAGGCAAATGAGATGCAAATCCAGGGCTATTTGAATGCTAAAGAGGTCATTAGCAGATAATAGCTGCGTGTTAAAAGGAAAAAGTGTTATTCCTCGAAATGAAGCGCAGCCTTTCTACCTACTACTCTTTAAGTTGGCTTGTGGAGTGTTTGTGCCTGGAGGTAGAGACTGGTGTTGAGTTCCCCAACCGGTTCCTCACTGCAGTTCTGCAGAGGCTGATGAAACAAACTGCAATGATGTACAAGAGTAGCGTAAGAATGCAGCCAAGTGTGAAAATACAATGAGAGCTCCATTGGTTTAAAAAGCAGAGAGAGAAAAAAAAAAGTGCTGTGCTTGTCTTTTTCCATCCATCATCAAAAACTATAAATTGGTCATGATCAAAGTGTGATTTTGTGATTTTTTTTTTTTTTTTTAAATAGGCGTATCGTGCACCCTCCTGTCGGTATTCGAGGTGACACGCACTGATGAGCCTCGTTTTCAAGCCAAAACAAAGTCTGCAGTTGTCAGTTGTATTCTTTGACCAAACCCCACGCTGCTTTTTCTTCCCCGCAGACAAACATGAGACCAAGCTGAAGGGTGTGATCTACTTCCAGGCGATAGAAGAGGTCTATTACGACCACCTCCGCAGTGCCACAAAGGTGTGACTCCAAACTCTCCTTTCCCCTCATTTATTTCACTGTTTTATTTTCACCTTTCATTTCAAACTGTCTGCACATTCTGCCGCTTCTTTTTCTCCTTGTTTGTGCTTTTTTAATTTTTTTTGTTTTTTTTGCTTTGGTCGGCTGCTGTCACAGAAGGGATTTTTCAACTTGAATATCAGTGTATGTATCCACGCTTTCTTTTCACCCTTCTAACCCCTCTGATCCCTGTGTGTACTAAAAGTGAGCATGTGCATTGATGAACTAGTTAAAGGCTGGATGGCTGATGATGCATGTTTTAGACTACTGATGGTTATGTATCTGTTTGTCATTTAAATCCTGTTTGATCGGCCCGTCCAGCCCAGTGTTCCCGTGTAAAACAGTCAAGTGGTTAAAAAAAAAAACTGAAATCTGCTCAATCATTATGTCCCAAGCATAGATTGTATAAAACATGGACGCAGTGTCAGTGACATCACCCACTGGTTTCTGAAGCAGAGTTTTGAAGATGGTGGTCTCTATCTTGGAAATGCTGACTTAAACCAACTGTCAGTCACCATAGAAACAGGAAAAGATGTAAAGATGAGGCAAGCCTTTAGCAGCTCAGCCACACCTTCAGTGATGCATAACTGTTCACCTTGTTAAAACCAAAACAGATGAGTTGGAAAAATAAATCAATAAAATAAAATCCCTGACTGTACAGTGTGTCCTGATAAAAACATGAGCTACTCAAAACAAAACCGTTTTCTTTTTAACCAGACTGGAATCATGTTTATTTTAGGCAGCTTTTAGTGGACACTCAAGGAACTGTTGTTGCACTTCTGCATTGGCTTCATTTATCAACATCAGGGGTTTCTGCTTTAGCTAACTGGGTGAATATAAACCTCTAGTCTTGAAAAATTAAGCCAATGTGGAAGTGCAAAATCCTGCAGTTCATCGAGTGTCCGCTTGAGGCTGGCTGCAGGAAACACCGGAAGTCACAAACACATGACAGGCAAAAAAGCCGTTTTTACAGCATAAATAAACATGTTTACAGCCTGGTACAAAAAAAACAAAATAGGTCTGATTAGTTATTGTCATCACTGGCACACACTGTACAGGCGTTTATTTTTTTGATTCAGCATCCCGTAACTTAAGAAACGACTCGTTATATTTAGGGTAACATTGATAAGTTTAATATATCGTTTATAATGTTAAAATGATTGGTCTTAATGCTAAACCTGTTAGCCTGTTAATGGACATTTTAATGATGAGAAACATCTGTGAGATATTCAAATTTAATTTGAACGATTGTTAGTGACTTTGGAAAAGTAATATTTCTTTAAATGCCCATCTCTAGCATGTAGGCAAGGATCAATGCAATACATGTAAGGTTGTTTAAATTTCAGAAACTATGGAAACTAAATAAATACTTACTCACCTAATGAATTCACACTTCAGTTTGTGAAAGGTTGTCCTGATAAATACTTTGTATCTGGTCAGAATATAGGACAGTGAGGAGGTGTGGAGCGGGTCCTGTCAGTAAACATGGGAGTGTGACTCAGGTTTTCTGTATGTTCTTTTTTTTCTTTTCCCAGAGCCCGAACCCCTCCCTGACCTTCTGTGTGAAGACCCATGACCGGCTCTACTACATGGTGGCTCCGTCAGCGGAGGCCATGAGGATCTGGATGGATGTGATCGTCACAGGCGCGGAGGGATACACACAGTTCATGAACTGAGAGAGCCACGGACAGAACAGGTGACGAGGCAGATCTCTCTCCTCACAGACTCTACAGGGCCACTTCCTGTTTCCAGTCCACAGCGGACACAACGCCTTCTTTGTTACGTTTTTAATCTCACTCTTTGATTTTGTAGATGTTTTCACCTCCACAATTTTCTACCTGATTCTGTTCGGATTGAAAAAGGGAGCCCTCGGAGGACACACACACACTTAGACACACCTGTATATAAACCAAAATGTATACCTGTCAAAGACTGTAAAAAAAAAAGCCTTTCTATATTGCCAAATGGAGATCGTATAGTTACTGTTTATTGAAACTTTTGTATAATTTGTTTTCTTTCAGTTTTTTTACTTTTAGAGAAAATTGCCAAATGACATAATGCCAATGTTTTGTTTGAGTGTTTCATCATGAGTAGACAGAATAGTTTTAAAAGAGTCTTCAATCGAGGGGTGTAATCATTAAGGACATATATTAGAAAGAATCTTATTCAAAATGTTTGAGTCTATGAGAAATAACATGTCAGTAAACAGGGACTGAAGAAGTCCAGAACTTGTCTTTTAACAGTGAAACAGTAAAATATCACAAGTCCTTTCACCACAGTGCTGCTCTTAGATTAAACACTAAACCACAAGTATGGAGATAGTGTTGGTGCAAAACTGTAACTGGATCAACAAATGCCCACACAGACGAAGATATGTAAATGTATTAAAACATTAAAGGCAAGGCTGGATTATCCACGATAAGCCTGTGAGCCCAAACTCAGGGCAATCAAACCCAGACTCACACATTTGTAGATCATGATATCATTGTTCATTTTGGCAGCTATTTTAGTCTTTATATTTAATCACTTTTTAACCGCATTTGAATTGTTTTTACCCTTTATGGTTTTAGTCAAGTAAAATTTATTCAGCTGTCAATTTTCATCAAAATATTTTCCCTCTTGAAACCGGTTAATTTAGCATAATTGTAAAATTTGTGAAACACTTAAAAGGGAAGATATTGCTGCAATTCTAATATGTTAAGTAGCCTACTTAAACGTGACACTGATACACTTTAAATTCAGGAATTAAACTTGTAGCGGAGTTCTTTCACTGTGTGTCAAAAGCTGCTTTTAATATGACTCCTGGTAACATTTTAGCACAGCAGAGCTACACGTTTAACCTATTAAACATGAACTGTGTTTGCAAAAAGAAAATGCATTTGAGGATCTGAGTCCCAGTTCACGATCTGTGAACACATTTGTGGATCTATTGACACATTTAAAAACAGTTTTGCACCAATAGTGTATTCTATTAAGTGTAGCATTTACAGTACCCAGTGCTACATGCTCGACATATCACTTCACACAGGTTAACCAAAGTATTTGGAGGTATTCTGCTAAAGCTTTGATCACTCACAGCTCAGGAGTCCACTCTGCAGTTCTCACTGTGGTTCGACCAGAACAGGCTTTGAACAGCACGTTCTGTTCAAACATATTTTAGCTGTAATGTCCCTGTTGATGGCAGAGCTTTGGCAACAGTTTATCATTTGATTTAAAAAAAAAAAGAAGGTAAATCTATAATATATAAGTAGGTGGACTCACTGAAAAACATCCAACAATCAGAAATAGACCCCAAAAGGGAAGCCTGTTTATCAGTCCAACCATAGCTGTCACGTTCTTATAGTGAGTGTGAATATGTTGAACAAGAACATCTCACTAAACGCCTCCATGATGCCGACTAAAGGTACAAACTCCACACCTAAAAACAAAACAGAACAGCTCACCTTTTTGCCAAGTAGCCATTAGCTTACTTTATGATGCTACAACACAGCTAGAGAGCAGCCATCATCACTGCCAGCCTAAAGCATATCCACCAGAGGGCGCTACAGAGGCCACACCCACACAGGACCCCACAGGAGGGGGAGGGGGAGGGGAGGGGGGTAGACTAATGCAATTCAGAACCGTGCCTTGACTAAGTGTTGTTACTGATGCCGTGTCTGTGAGTCCAGCACAGCCTCATAAAGGCTTCAATCATATGAATGCATCTGTGTTTGTGTTGCTGAGCTGTGATGCAGTTTTCTAACACATTAAAGGGACGACTGCCTTTAGGATCATTACAGGCAGATCTGAGATCAGAAGGCCCTGAGCGCAGTGGGGATCAGCCGGGTAACTTCTATTATTTGAACTCTGAGTCTACAAGGCTCTTTTACACGTCCAGGAGCTCTGGAGGATTTTAATGGTGTCAGAGAAAATAACTTTGAACTATGGTTGTGGAATACGGACTGAAGAAAACTTGCAATTAGTACAGCATCTCTGATATTGATTTTAAACTGCAATAATGTTTACTGCCTCTCCAGATGTTTTTCAGACTTAATCATATAATATAGTTAGTATGAGGGGAGGGGGAACTGAGGAGAAATCCTGTGTTAGGTGGGAATCAGAGAAGCTCTGGGAGTACAGTAGATAATTAATGTAAATAAAACTTACACATTTAAACCCTGTCTTAAACCATTAGGTATAAAATTGATAAAACTGATCAAAATCGACTGTTCCCTAAAGGCGGCAACTTGGGGCATTGATTTCCAAACATGTGGAGGATCAGTAGGTAGTGTTGGCCTCCTCAAAGCTACTATTTGTTGCATTATGGGAAATGTAGTAAGTTTGCCATTAATGGTTCTTCACAATTGACTACTTCTTAAGCTGCAAGTTTTCCCAAAAATCGCTATATTAACATTTCCAAGATTTACCTTTAAATCGGATATACAGAAAAAAAAAGTTAAATATTATGTACATTCACTGATGAAGAGATACATTTCCCAACTTGGTTTGCAGATGCCTGTTTGCAAAAGATGGTACTGTAAAAAAAACTTCTTGAAATGAGTTGTAAAGTAGTTTTTTTTTGGATGAGACGTTATTATTGGTTTAAGTTGGCAGCCTAATGTCTGCACAACCTTTTAATAGAACACCAGACCTCTGATAAAATCACACAGATGTCCCCCTCTGGTTAAGATCCCCACTGTGACCTGAGGCCTGCATGCATGAGAACAGATAAAGAAATCTTCAGCTTTAACAGACTCTATGTGACGGGGGGGCTCACCTGGCCTCTTTAACATATCGATCATCATCACATTGTGACTCTATTGATCAGTTTGTAGGTAACACATGCAGGATGCTTTTTTCTGTGTATCTTTTTATTTGTTGTTGTAGGAGCAGAGGAGAAAGTACGCTGTGATTATTGGAGCATGTGGAACTCTTGTTTGGTTTCATGTGTCGGTACAGTGATGATGATAATTTATGGTTGTGGTGCCTGAGATAGTGGCAAGTTTACTTAAAAAAAAGAAGAAAAAAGGCAACTAGTGATAAAAGACCTTAATATATTCTGTCCCCTTGCCTTTAATTTCTCTGCAAAGTGTGCAAACCAAACTATTCAACACTGGCAGGGCTGTTAAATCATGTCTGTTGATAGTAGGTGGTGTATACGTTACTGTCGTTATCTATGTTAGAAAGAGAGGAAGCTAAATATACTGTAAAGAGGATGCCTGAATGATTAAATATTACTATAGAAATCTAACAGTATTGTATGGAAAGAAGTAAAATTTTTACTTATTTTTGTCATTTTAGAAATTTTATTGTCACCCGGTTACAAATTGTACAGTAGTGATGAATCAATCTACTTTTTTTAATGGTACAGCAGAAAACACACACACACACACACATACACACACACACACACACAGAATAAATCACCCAGCACTCATTAAACTTTGATTTTCTTTTCTTCTAGACAGTAGATCCTGTTTCACACAAACACATTCATAATCAATACTCGGACCATACTGTGTTATTGGTACCCGCGTGTCTCATGTGTTGCTTTCACATATGAATTATATGGATTTTGTTGAATCTATTAAAAATGAACTGTTACAAGATGTCGGCTGCTTTTCTTGAACTCTGCAGGATTTTACTGCGAAGGCTCTGGTGTTGAGAAGAGAGACAGCAGTAACTCCTGAATATCTCAATGATTATTCATTCATTCATTTTTCTGACTTTTTTGCCGGTCGAGAATTATTGAGGCGGCGTCTGCAATTCTAAATGAAAGTTTTGACAGCTTTTTGGGTTCAGCAGGCTCATCTCGCTACACAGCACGGAGAACCATTCACAGAAAGAGCAAGCTCAAATCCATCAGAAGAGCCAAATCCCCAAAGATGATAGGATGGATTATTTGCATGGCAGCATGCGGTAAGGAACATTTATATATCATGTCCTGTACAGACGGGCACCGGAGGAAGAGGTCTTCTTGAATTCTTTCCCAAACTGTGTGGTTGTCCACCAAATTGCTTCTGGTAATGTGGTTCACCCCACACAGCAATTAAACTGAGATACAAACATTTGACACAAAACTAAAATGCCACACAAATACCCAGAGGCCCTAAATGTGCTTTGATCAAGGATTCAGCTCCACATTCAATTTTAGGATTGATTGGTGAACAAAAGAGTGTTTCAGTCTAACCTTCTTAAAACGTGGGACCCTGTATCTCCGGTTTGATGGTAATAGTTCATACTCTGTTCAGAGCGTGGTCAGGATCAGAGGCGATGCAGTTAGCCAGCCTTAACATGCTTTTGTTGTAGACTGGTTCATAGAGTCTTTGCATGGGTTGGCCTACGATGTTAGAAAAAAAAAAAAAAAAAGTATTTGCAGCCATTGCTCTTGTTGTCCAGGCAGCGAATGTTACGCAGAGCCTTGACATCATATCCAGGGATAATGTTTGAGTTACAACACAGACTTCGCTTATCCCGTGTGACTGCACCGCACAATACACAGACGTGGTGGGGTAATTTCTAAATCCCCAGGTAATACTAGTCCCGTGCAAGTAGGGCTTTACACCTGCGTTTTGTCAGTGCAGCTGTGTTTGTTTGAGCCTATAGTAACCTATGTGACTAACTTCATTTTATTTTTATTTTTTTAATATAGTTTGCTCAGGTTATATGAAGATAGGGCTGTGTGGTGGTGCAGGGGTTAGTGAATGCGTGGGTTCCCTCCGGGTATTCTGGCTTCCTCCCACAGTCTAAAGTCCACAGACAGGCTTGTTAGGTTAATTAGTGACTCTAAATTGCCCGCACTAGTGAATGTGAGTGTGGCTCGTTATCTGTCTCCAGGGCTGCTTCCCATGTCTCTTATTTTTAATTTCCTCACTCCTCTCGTATCAAGTCTCTTACTTCGGCACCAGGAGCAAGGTTTGAGGAATCGAGGAAACAACTTGGAGGAGCTCTGATCAATGAACCATAAAAGCATCTTTCCGGGAAGTCTTTGACAGACACGCCCCCCTCTCGAATATCACTCATTGATTGGGCGCTGCAGCGGATCGTACTACAATGAAACTTATCAACATCAGCGCAGTTCAATAATGAAGAAAAGACAGACAGAAAATGGATGGATAGATATGGATGGATATATGAAAATAACTCCGCCCCTTTCATGTGAAAGTACTGAAAGAAACTCTGGGTGATCTCGTATGTCAGGTTTAGTGAAGCCAGATAACCGACAGATCCCCGCTCCGTAGTAAAGGCCCCAAGACGGACTTAAACAAGATGAAACCTCCTCCCGAAAGAAAATGCATCTCTCTATTCGTGTAATGTTAGAAACAGCCAGATACCAAGTTTGAAACGTATTGAGAGAAAAATAATTATCTAGAAGTTTCTTTCTGCTGCACAGAGATTCTTCCAACAGAAAAAAAAAATCCTGTCAGGCTTCTCTGCAGGACTTCCATGTGTGTTTTTTTATGCATCATTGTTGCTGTCACCTGCAGAGTAGGTTACCTGTAACCCACCAACATGCATTTAAAATAACATATGATAGTGAAACTTGAAATGTCTCAGTTTAGGTTGTTGAAAAATATAATTAATTTGTTCAATTAAATTTGACATTCATTCAAAAACCTAGAGGAGTAAAAATGTCTGGGACCTAATTGAATACTTTATGTTATACAATGTCTTTGGGGTGTTTCTGACATAAGAAATGATGAAAAAAAGCTTGTTCATGCTTGTATCTGCATTCAATACAAAAGAGAAACAGAATGTAAATGTAACTTACCCTGTGTAGTAGGAGGTGTAGTCAGTGAACGCCTCATCACCTGAAAACAAAAGAACACCTTACGTTTAGATACGCCTCAGTATGACAGAGAAGATAAAGATCTGTCTCCTAAGTACAATGAGTATTTCTCCTAGTGACAAAATTCTAAGAAAATTCTTAGAATGAAAGTTATTCACAAAGCGTCTTGGCCCTTAAGAGAGCTCCTAAGGTGTGAAACTGTTAGGAGGAGTGAGGAGGACTTCTAACAGGAAGAAGAGTTTCTCTAGCTGAGGAGGAAATAGAGAAATGTTCTTTAAACATTACTTATTGAATATTTGTGACTCTGGGCAGAAAAGACAAAAATGATTTGTGCAAGACATTTCAATCCGTCTATGTCTTTTTTCAGTACAAAGTGAGACATGCATGTTGACTTCCTCTGCATGTGGTTACCTCCACACCTCCATCACTAATTAAGACTCTGTACATGCTTTTATAACAATCAGCATGTGAAGAAGCTGCTGCACAAGTCAGCCCAATCTGATTCAAACTGATAATTAAATCCAACATTTTTTTTTTTACTTTAAGGAACTGATTCAATTATTTTGGGGCTTTTTATGCCTTTATTTAAGAGTCAGATAGAGTCAGATATCAGGGAGAGAGAGAGTGGGAAAGGAACCACAGATCAGACTTGAACCCGGGCCTCCTGTTTGGAGGACTATAGCCTCCATACATGCATGCACTAACCTCTAGGCTACCAGCTGGAACAGAGTATATCTACATAATTTACATCAAGGAACATTATGCATATTATGCGGTGACTTTGGACATTGTTGTCTTCTTCTTGTAAGCTAACTTGTGCTAACTGACGAGCCCACTAAGCTAACGTTATTCGCGTGAGCGGTAAAAGGTTAAACTCAAAGTCTTGCGAGAGTATTCAGGATAGAAAGTAAACCTCAGTAAAACCAGTTCATAACTTTGAAACTGACCAGTTCGTGGTACATGTTTAATAACCTCAGAAAGCTGCTAATGAAGTAACCTCAATCAGGAGATCTTAACATTATTTTAGCGGAGGGGGCTGGACGTCGAGGCCGCAGCTCTGACAGACATACCATACTGAAAATAACTATAGCTCCAAATGACATCGCCAGTGTTAAGACGGCAGCCTTTTTTTTGGCTTCACTTTTCTAAAACATGAAGAGATGAAGGTGCACCGTCCATCTTTATTTACAGACATATACACGAGTTGTCACCTTTCAGCTGGACACTCAAACATTCAAGTATAATATGAGGCTGTTATAAAACATCGTGATCTGGGGTGAGGGACGGTACATTTTGATTAAAACTTACAATAAAAAATAATCTACAAGTGTCAGAACAGAAGCTGCTAAAAGAAAATGAGTTTTCTTTCTAAATTATGAAGCAGTCAGGTTGCTATGTTGCGCACCCAAAAGCTTCAGTGTTTAGCCAGCTCTTCATCAGTCTTGAAATATTTCTGTGTTCTAACCTCTCTCCATTCTCCAATATTTAACCTGGTTTACCCAATTTCTGGTCGTAGAGCCTATTAGAAAAATTAGGCTTTTAGGTCTGGTAGAATCGGTTATATCTTTACTAGTTGATTTGCTTGATTTTCATCTCTGCAAACACGTTGGTTTGCCGTTTGCCTGGCAAACTGAAGGGCACTTTCAGAGGTAGTGAGACGGTCTCCCTGTGGTTCCTCTAGTTGTCTGTTTGTGTAAATATAAACACCATAAAAGATCTTTGTGTGTATTAGATTTCCTTTGCCTGTCTCCCAGAGTATAAACTTGGGGTGCTAGATAGTTTTTTTGCACCTCCAGCTGTTTGTGTTGAAGGTCTCTCTGGCAGCCTTTGCTTTTTGTTTTGTGTTTTCTTGGTCTCCTGGTCAGTTCTGGTTTGAAGTCAGCTGCTTGGTGGTATAGTTAATCATTTTCGGGGCTTTATTTAGTTTAGGAAGCTTGCTGTGGATAGTTTCCAGTCATTTTCAATCCTCTGTACCTTCCTGTGGACACTCTAAAGTTGTCCATATAAATATAATATAACACTTTAAATGTTCTCTATTTTCATCATCATTTAGCCTTGTATTTATTATTCATTTTGCTTATATTATGTTTACATTAAATGTTGTTCTTTTTGTACATTGAGAGCTCAGTTACTGAAGACAAATTCCTTGTGCATGTAAGCAAACATGCCCAATAAAGCTGATTCTGATTTTGATTTTAATCATGTTCAATGTTTTGCACCAAAACATCAAAAGAATGTCCTTTAAAATACAAGCTTAGTTGGGAATAAACTCTATTCTGATTTTGTTCTTTCACCCCTGGCCTTCCTTTGTCTCTCTTTTATTGTTACAGTTCTGTCACACATTTTGCTGTTGTTGTCTTTTTTTGGCTCGTCCTGTTGTTGATTTACCTGAACCAGCACGCAGCCTTTTCCACCGGCCTTAACTTATGTACTCTCCAGGCACCTTGCTCAGCTGCTTCTCCTGGTACAACCGCCTGTTATTCTGATCCACAGTGAAATGTATTTTCTGATTCTTAGACTCTTTCATCATCACTTTAACGGTGCCCTCCTCGCTGTAGGTGGCAGTGGCGTATTTAACTAGAGCCTGGAGGGCCACCACAGTGTCCTGACGAGCAGAGATCCGTCATTAGCAAACACTTGGAGGAACTTTTACATTTTACATTCCAAATAATCATAGAACTTACTGATCTATTTCCCTCTTGTTCGCTTGCGTGTATTAAAATCTTTTCAGTCTGTTTCATAACTCATAATTAAGGACACTCTCATTCGTTGACATTGAATCATTCTTGTCATTTTCTTTGGAGTCATGGTTTGGTCACACAACTTTATAGGAAAGGATTTTTTTTTTAAACCAGATGGTGAAATGGTTTTAGTCGGCTGATTGGTTAGTCATCGCTCTACCAAGTCTCTCAGAATACTAGACAGTCACTGTGGATAGCTACCTCGATATGAAACAATGATTTTCATCTTCCCTCTGGAGGTTTTTGAATCCCAAGGTGCAGAACGAGGTGGTTTTAAAATAGCTTTGCTCTGGCTGTTATTACTGAGCTCAACAAGCTGTAGTGATATTTGCACATATTTATGTATTATTTATTTTAGTCCTAAACTCGCTTTTAATCTGGATTTAATTACACATTGATAATTCTCTCTCTTAAAAGCCATGATTGCTGACATTTTGAGCACTTTTTGACCATGTTTTACGATGTTTTAAATCGTTTTCTTGTTCTATTATATGTTGTGTCGTGTTACATCTAATAGAACACTTGAGAGTCCTAGTTCCTCCCCGACACAAACACACACACACACCCACACACAGACTCACCACCTGCCAAACTGCCCAGCACCCTTTTTCAAACAGAAAATCCCCCGAGGCTCTGTCCTTTAAGCCCATTAAATGCAAATATTAATATTTTCTGGCAGGTTTCTTCACAAAGTCAATTATTAGGACGCTCGCTGGTGCCAAACACCTCCCACTGTGTCTGTGTTTCATTTTTTTATTCTCAAATCAAATCCAGTGTGAGATTTGAGCTGAAAGTATTTTGAGTTGAACAACAAAGAGCTTTAGATGAAATGTTCCCTTACCACTGACGCAACCAAAACATATATTATTAATGGTATTTTGGTCCTATTATACAAAACTTTTAACCTTAAGTTTAAGTGACAGGGGTGATATTAAGTTAAATAGTTTCTTCCTCTTCAGTTTGTTGCTCAACATTGTTTGAGGTTTGTTGGCTGTTTAAGAAGGGAGAAATGAAATACACCTTTTCTTACTCTAAATATAGAGACTGAAGGTGCTCAAACACTCCCAGAACTTTGCAATATTTGGCGATACATTATATATCTTATGCAACTTCAAATTTTAAAGCAGACCACAGAGGGCCATCTGCCATCCTTTGACCAATCAAAGCCTATTTTGATGCCGCAAATGCTCAAATAAAGCCTTCTTGCTTTTGAACCACGAGACGCGTAGACAACCTCCTATTTCGATCCTCCTACTTTCTTATCCATTTGATCTGCAGAGTCCCTCTGCACCTTTAAGAAAAAGCTAAAGACCCAGCTCTTTCATGAATACCAGTTACCAATACCAAGATATCAGTGAGTGATACTTGTCTCTAAGTGTGTATCCTTATTTAATCCGGCTGTTAACGTGTGTTACATTTTGAGGTGCTGCTTGTCAACAGGCAAAAGTGACATCATTCATTCAAAATGGTTGAGGGGGAGAAGCATCAAGTACCTTTGGAAAAAAGTAACGACTGTCAAGTTAATAGACTGGTTCTCATTCTCATTCTGTCATTAAACATATATGATCATGCTTTACAACTATCTGTTTTACTACCTCCACCAGCAGGTCGCGGATCACTGTGTCCACTTGGCCCTTTTCTGGTATAGTGGTTGGTTTTTCTCCACACAGTTTGCCGGTCTTCAGAGCTTCTGCGCTGACCTTCATATTCACCTGACCTGTGTGCACAACATACATGCTGTTATTCTGAAAGCAGAGCGATGTATTGATTACCTCTTCCTATGACACTTTGTGTACAGAGGCATCAGCCTCCTGTCTGCTTTCACACTCATTATCCTCCCTGTTCCCGTTCCTCCCCCTTGTTTCCTAACTCACTCTTCCTTATTAATCCCCATTTGTTGCCTTATTATCCCTCATCCTGCTCCATCTTCCAAGCCCTCCTCTCCCTCCCTTCACAGCCCACAATCCTTCACTCAGAGGACAAGTACAGATCGCCCCCCGAGGGAGCGCTTTCTGAGTGTTTCGTCAGAGATGCTACCTGACTTGTTAGTACAAGTGATTGTCAGCATTCCTCTAAGGGGGAGTTAGATGAGTGCAATTTGACATTCATCAGAGCGGTGTCTCAATCCGTGCTGATGGAGGCTGATAGAAATCCTCTGCTTTCAGGGCCAGGCAGCAGAACAAACACAGCCCGCTGTCTTTGCTTCCAGCAGTGAAAACGTAACAGCTGTCAATGCCCTTAATACAGATTCATTAGCTGCTTTTGTCTCATTTTTGTCACTGAGAGTGTTTGTTTGTTATTGGGCAGAACAGACAACTACAGGATTTAATTATGATGATGTGAAGATTGCATGAGGTCGTTAGTGACAGAAATAGCAGGAGGAGCAGAGCTGTGACTGGTTAGCATCATTTCAGACAGTGTCATAAGATTTTTTTGTATGACACTGAAAGATATCTGCTGGATAGAAAATGCAAAAGACCTATAGAGATATTATTGTTTCAAATCATATAAATAGATCCACACACGTGTAGACAGATGTGTACAAAGATCCACATATGCATACCTGAAGGCACGCACTTTTATAAAATTGCAGACCCGCTTTACCCAAACTAACGTATGAGTAAATTCAACCCCATTCATAGTGTATTGCAAACAGCTGAAATAATGTGCTAGCGATGAGAAGCAGACGAGAAGCACACATTTTTAAAAGCTTTTCTCCCTCATTCCATCACAATCATGCAGCTAAATTAAATGTTGGTAAACTATGAAGTAAATAAACCTTGTGGAGTTCAGGTTTGATTAAAATGACTCCTAAATTGTGACAAGTGCTGGACACAAGAACGCCTTGGTAAGCCTGTGAGCCTGAGCTCAGGACAAAAAAAAACCTGGTCACACACGTGTCACTTTGCGTATTTGTGGATTTATGTAGCCTAAGCATTTGCGGTAGCTAACATGGCAGATGTGTCTTATCGTTTTTCTTGTAACTACCAATTACGTTGCTACTCTTGGTTTCTTTTTATGTATTTTTTTGGCTGTTTGGCCTTTGATTAAATAAAACAGCTAAAGAGCAACAGGAAATGTTGAGAGAAGGGGGACGACATGCAGAAAAGGGCAGAGGTCGGATTTGAACCCTGGGCCGCCACAAGGAGGACTACTGCTTCTGCACATGGGGCCACAACATATCCGCTAGTCCGTCCAATGTCCCGCTGCTCTTAGTATCAACAAAGTAAAAAAAACTATTTAAGTGATTTGAATAACAACGTCATCATTTTGATTGTGTAAAAAGGGGGCGGGCTTAGCCTGCTAGCCCATTTATACTGACCCTGTACTTAACATATTTTGTTTTTACAATTGAGCTGTGACAACAAAAGTGATTCAGATTCAGACAACTTTATTTATCCCAGAAGGGCAATTCAGTTTCACAGCCTACCGAGTCATTGAAAAATGCAAAGACAACATAAAGGAAACAAACACGTCACCAACAGACGAACAGGTCGTCAAGTGAGAAAGCCAGCGCTATCAATCTACAATTTCATAATGACAGGAATGTGTCTAATGAATAGACACATAGATGAATGGACCTCACAGGTGATCTCGCTATACAGTAGCAGTCTATACAGTAAGTCAATATAATGGTAGGGGAAACACTGGACATGTTTGGGTTGATTTATGATCCCTTTGGCTTTCTGGACCACATGCTCTTTCCACAGGGAGCTCAAGTCTTTCAGCTGGACTCCAATAATCTTAAAGCAGACTTTTACGATGTGGTTCAAACTGTTCTTGCCCTTCACAGACAACCTATTGAACCAACAGGTCAAAGAAAACGTTAAAAGACTTTCGATAAAAGAATGATAAAAGCTACATAAAATGCTTTGTGAAACACTTAAAAGAGTTCAGCCTCCGCATCAAATTAAGTGATTTGATTTACTGGTGATAATTTGCACACTGGAAGTTATTACTGAAGTTGTTTTTTTTTAATTGTAAAGCACTTTGCATTTGTTCAACCAAAGGTGCAAACTTAGCCTTAATTTAGGATTCAGCCAGCATTATTATTTGGTGAGTTTTGTATCGATACCTAAGGCGGTTGGAGTAACGATCCATGAGAAGGTCAGGCTCTCTTCAGCACACAGACACACACTGTACTGGCAGCCAGCACAGTTCTGGTACGTGTACTGGTCTGAGCCAGCCAGTGTGATCTTCATCTGCACACAGAAACACACAAACACAGATTACATCATTATACTCTTTAATCCATTTAAATCAAACTCATCTGTGAATAGTTACCATAATGCAGTGTTCAATGCAAGAAGACAGGCAGCATGGAGTTTAAATCTTAACATTTTATGAGCCAAAATGTGAATATGATGAGAAAATGTAACGACCAGCTGCATTTATATATGAGGAGAATCACCTACCTCACACCTATGGACAACAAAGTGTCATCAATTAACCATAACGAGCATGTCTTTGGACTGTGGAGGAAAGGTTCATGTCTGACCGGGGATATGATCCAGGAAGCGTCTTGCTGTGAGGTGACCTAACCACCATGAACCCCTCTATCTAAACTAATGAATTTAACATTCTAGACGAGACAATGTCAAATCGTTTGTGAATTGTTTTTTGTTTATTTATAAATTGCAGCTTACCTTTTTCGTATGAGACAATTGGAAACAGTGTTAGAGTATTCCTCTTCATATGATAGATTGCACGCAGCCATGTTTTTATCCTCTCAGTGTAAAAAGAAAAAGGCGTTTTTGTTTGCATTGGTTCAGATGTTTGGGTCAAACGCCAAATGAACTCTGACAGCATGTTTATCACACGACTACACACAGCACTTCACACCCACGCTGTCTTTACATGTAAAAAAAAACAGCCCTACTTTCACCTCCCACTCTCCGAACTAAAATAGACCTTCTTCCGATTCACTGACTGCTCACGAGAAATTACTACAGACTACACATTCACTGTACCAGAACACATCATGAAATATCAGAGGATTTTTAGAAAAGAAAACATATTTAACCTACCACTACAGGGATGAGATCTGTATCCAATGAGACGATTCGAAACATGACTTTAAGTAAAAGAAAAAGGAAAAAAAAACATGTCAATTCATTTAACTATAGCACACAGCCATACATAATGAGGATGACATCATTCCAGAAATGCTGCAACCAAACTGAATCAAATCTATCCGTACGCTTCCCATTGAATGTCAGCACGCAGGGAAGGTGTCCAGACTTCTTTTGACTGGGGTTGCCAGTCAATTAATGATTTACATTTAAAAAATGACAACCAGTGCAGTTTACTTTTTACTGTGATTTGGTAATATTCTTTTCATATCATTGCTCACTAATACTACCAACAATGTTAGAGGAGCCAGCATTTTCCTGTGTGCTGAATGAAGTCGAGTCTGTGCTCAGCAGTATGCAGATATTATAATTTAGTCCTAAATAGTGCTAGTGCAGCAGAATTGGTAAGCAGGCTGAGCTGAAGAGTATGTCTGCATCATTTCTGCCACACAGCAGGAGACATTTTTAACACTGTGGATGTCCTCCTAATGAACGACTACAAGTAAAACTTGGCTGCCCAGGTCTGTAGATGTGGATGTAATCTGGAGGCTCAATGACGACTTTAGTTTTCTTATGGATTCTGTCTGACGGGTCTCTGTCACCCTTGCTTATATTCCCCACCGTTCTGGAGCTCAGTTCAGGAACCTGCAATACCAGAAAACACACATCTGTTGGAGGAGACACAGCACTTCACAAGGACGGTCATATTACATGTAAAAAAGGTTTAACTAGAGAAGCAAGAGTATTCTGATTTTACTAGAATTAATGACAGGAATCAAAAGCCTTTACAGGGATGTTAGGGCATGAAGTGCCTGACTGAGTGAGGTCTTGAAAAGACATTAAGCTATTAGCATTTGGTAGAATTAACCAGTACAACAGGAAAATGTACCTGTATACCCTTGCTAACATAAAAGCTAGGAATTGACATGAAAAAATAACACTAGCCAATGTCTTAAAGTGATCTTAAACAGGTTAATATATTATCAGAAAGATTTCCCTCCAAACTTTCACCACCCAGATGTTAATAAGGAGACAATAAAAAATTATGTCTTGTGTGAATGGCAGGTTTTCTTTTGAACCAAAACACACAGTTGAACTACTTCACAAGGTTAAAGGCTGGTTATTCAGAGATGGAAGTTTAGTTTGAGAATTAGAAGTCAGGCATGGGGTTAGTGTCTGAGTGGATGAACTAGTGTCTGACTGGTGCCAGAGGAGAGAGATGGATTAGCAGCAGGCAGCATGTGTAGAAACAATATAAGCATGAGAATAATCATATGAAACACCTGTGTAGGGGTCCTTTAAAACCACCTTCATCTGGTCAAAACAAATACAAACCATTACGAACCAGAATCTAATCTTAGAAAGAGGACACACTGGCTGCTACTCTGTTGTCAGAGAAACCAGCACTTCAAGCACTTGTTTCCCTAATATCTGATGATAAAGTAAGGTCATTTTATGATTTAATTCAGTTGATATTTTACATATTTCTCCTTTAACGTTGTATTGGGTTGGATGATCTGGCATGAAATAACTGAAGAACCAGGTTATATTTGCACTTTAGAGGAACAGGTGAGCAGGATGAACCAATCAGGAGTGATTCACAATGTCTACATCCAGATCTGATTCTTTTTATACTGAATCCCAGGTATTCTTTTTACTTTATAAAACAGAGAAAACAATGAAAAACTAGTGTATAATTTCAAAATAATATGTCCCTCTATTTATAATTGTAAAAGTGTATAAGACCATTATACCGCTGTGACCAATAAGCCAGTGTAAAAACTGTGATCTGTAATTTATGGTGCTATAGATCTCAACAGTGTAGTTCTGGAAGTAAACATCCCATTCACTTTCTCCATAGTGGGTTGAGTATTGACCATATTGTAGACTACAAAGACCTGAGTGTGAAACAGTTGTTTATGTGTGAATGGAGGAAGGTCAATGGAGAATTTGGATGGGTTTATCTACTCCTGGAACCAGAGCAGCCGACAAACTGGGCAGTCACTGTTGAGCTCTATGGTTCCTGCAGGTGGATGCTGGTTGTTAAAAGCAAGAGTGCAGTATGGTGCAGGGAAGAGGTGGCAATGATTTAAATAAAAGGCCAATTTTGGAGAATGTGTGGAATGCATGTCAGTGTGCCATTAGTTCAGCTCACGATGCCTGAACGAGCTCACAGGTGTTGCCTCATTTCTTTTACTTTGCCATCAGCATGGTCTCTCTGACTGAATACGAGGGCTTTGTTGACACCAGCCAAGTTACAGTAAATATGGTTTCTACACCTACATAAGGCTGGCTCAAAGAAAATGACAAAAAACCTTACTCTGTAGAGTACAATTCTCTCATCTTAAGGAGCAATATAACCTCCTTATAGAGTCCAGCAGTTAAATAAAATAGCACAGACTATTTTGGAACATAATGGAGCAGAGAGAAGTGTGTTTTAGGTCTCTTTAGTGGTATTTAAAGTAACGAGGCTAACCATTAGCGACTATGTGAGAATTGCCTTCTTAGAGGCTTCATTGCAGGCCATATACCTTTTTTTATTTTGTAATGAGCATTTGTTTAGATAAGGCTGTTAAAAATGTTTCCCTTTCTTTCTTTTAAAAACCCAAACCAAAACTCAATAGCCAAGCTTTCATCACACAGAGACATTAAAGTCCTTTTTTACTTTGCGCTTGAAAACATTTTACTTCCACATGTTGACCCTTCAGTGGTAAAACACAGAATGCAGCATTTTACTACAGTTTTTGGTATCATCATAATCATCACCATCTTAGTTTATAGCTCCATATTATAACTTAAACTGATTTTAAAAAAAGGTAATATTTTGGTTAATGACAGATGTCTGTTCCATTAAGCTGAATGTTGATGTTGAGTCTGTATCCGTGCACAAGTGCCCTACATGCTGCCTTTTATCTTTGGCTTGCTGCATGTGACTTTAAATTCTCATCTTTCAACATTATGACCTCTGTAATCAGTTTCATGTTTTTAGGATCAAAATCTCTATTTTTTGAAGTGCCATTAAATACAGCATGATGTTCCTTTTGTAGATGATTTTTCATTCAGAGGAAAATAGACGATAAAGCGAAATATTCTTAATAGGGTGGGAATTGGTGATAGACATTTCATTAGCATGGCAGCCTGTCAACTAGGATTGCTACCAGATATGGTTCCAAAGAAATGGTTGGCATTGCCATGGGTATGTTTACTTTTATACAGTTTTTGGTTTGTATTGATTAGTTCTGAAAAGGTAGTTACAATTTTGTCTGAATTTTCTGTTACAAAGTCAGTTTCACATTGAAAATGTTGTGTTGGAACATTAGACATGCAAATGACCAGCTTGATAGAATGAGACAAATTAATTAGGATCTTTGTTGCCCTGGCTATTTGTTTGACAAGTGATTCATGCCTGAGCAAACAGAACTGTTCTCAGTGTTTGACGTCATTGAGTACATAATTGCATGGGTGCAGGTGGCCTAATGGTTTGTTGGCATACGTGTACAGAAGCTGTACTCCTGGAAGCTGGCAGATGGGGTTGAAATCTGAACTGTGGCTCCTGACCCACATGTCATTCCCCATTCTCTCTCTCCTGGGTTTATCACTCTATCCACTCTCCTGTCTCTCCAATAGAGGAATAAAAAATACATCTTAAAAAACAACAACATAATTGCAGATAAACAGAAGGCACTTTGGCACTGCAGCACTTTTCCATGCTTCATACTGTATGGCAGCTCTATGGGAGGTGTGTGGACGTGATGTGTGTGTGTTCAGGCAGGAGAGGGCAGCAGACGTTCGGGCTGAGAGCAGGCTGTTTGTTTCATGTCTCTCATCTCCAAATCCAGGGAGGGGCTCATTAAGTCTGGCTCCCCGTCTCTGCCTGATGAATTCTTTATCAAAACAGTATGTTCACCCTGTGCCCCTACAAAGATATCATATTAAAGTTCAATTAACTGGGGCTTGATGATCTCAATGAGATGATCTTTTATAGCTAAAAGCTCCCTCCCTGCATGGTCCGAGAGGCCTTCCACAGAGATGGTGCGCATGGAAACACAGAGGAAGGAACATCCACCAGTGATAGTCAGAGAGTCAGGAGCAGCTTTCGCCTCTGGGCCATGCGGGGCCCTCTTGAGTCGGGGAATAAAATCTGTTGTTTAACCAGCCTTTATTGGAATCCACATTCTACCAAAATGTTCAAGATCAGGGACAAACAGAAAGCTGCAGCGCTGGTACATGAGCCAGTAATGAGCTGACAGTGAGGCTATGAGAGTGTGTGATTCTCATGTTGTGTGTGTGTGTGTGTGTGTGTGTGTGTGTGTGTGTGTGTGTGTGTGTGTGATAGAGAGAGCTCCTCTCCTCTCTTTAATACACACAGTGACGTGTCCCGCCCCCCATCTTTTCCTGTATGTGCCTGTTCCTTTGACAATCTTCATCTGCAGTATGTTACATAAAGTTTTCCAAAAGGCACAACTCCCATTTTAGAAAGTTTCTTGCAGGATTCTGTTGCACCATATTCAGAGCAAGGAGGGACTTTAGCGGGCGTCTTTTCTCTCTTGGCTTACTTCCACCTGCAGAGCACGTGTGCAGGGTAGAGAACAGCAGCTGCAGTTCATCGATCATATACAGATAAAATGCTTCATTGTCTTTAAGTTGGCTTCAAAATCACCTCAGATGTAGGTTAACTTTACCTAATGTCGAGCCTCTTCTTTGTAGATGATCACCCTGTCTCCCCCTGGCAATGAAGTTATGAGCAGTGTTGGGAATGATGGGATTGACACTACTATTTGCAGTTACTAGTTTTGTATTTAGTTACTTTTTAAATTCAATAAATCTGTTACAATAACAGCAATTTTAAAAGCACTTGTTTCTCTTTACTTTATACGTGAACTAGCCGACAACAACATGAGATTAAGGTTTATTGACATCCAGTCAGCAGGTGAGGTCAAGCTAACATCAGCAGAGTAAACACACACACAGGCTGATGATCATTCATGCATGAGCTTCTTGTTTTAGAAATAGCATCATTATTTGTCCATGCTTGAGTTTAACAACAAGAATATAGTGATGTTATAATCTATGGGTGGAAAGAAAACTTTTTTTCCACCGCCGAGAGTATAGCTTCTACTAAAGTCGCTGTCAGAGAGCTCGGTGCTGCCAATAGGGGAGAAGCCCCTCCATCCAAAAGAGACCAGTCTTCATTTTCAATAACCGCTTGAACAGACTGAAAGACAGATGTGTTGTTGACGACATGCTTCATATCAACTGTTGAGTCTGTCGCCTTCAGAGAACTAATCAGTAAAATATCTACATATTGAAAATGGCTACAATGTGATATTTGACACTCACACTGCCACAGCTAAACTGACATGAATATCAAACCACAAAGAAGTAACACTAAGGTTACTTTCTCCTTCTTTATTTGAAAATTGTAATCCAGCTTCTATTGAGAACAATTGACTAAAATATTGTTTGTTCTTATGTTTAAATGACTGCGCTGTTGGAGCCAATTAATTATCCTTCCCTTCTGAGTCAAAGCCAAGATGGCGACTATTGAGGGTGAAAAGTACCCGGCGTTCTGCACTCAACATCTTCACCTTTATTGTTAACCATCTATAATATTCTGCACTATAGGATAACGCAACTAAACAAAATAATAACTGTCCACTGTCGCTGGTTGATTGGACAAACTGACGTAGCAGTTTTAGTTTCATATCATGTTGCTACTTTAGAAATCGAACAGAATGGAAAGAAGCTCAAGTACACACTTTTGTCATTTTAGAAATGTTATTGTCAGCCAGTTACAAATTGTGCAGTAGTGATGAATCAATGTGGCTTTTACGCACGTACACACACACACTAGACAGTAGATCCTGTTTCACACAAACACATTCATAATCAATACTCGGACCATACTGTGTTATTGGTACCCTGTCTATAACTTGTGTTTCTTTCACATGTGAATCATATGGATTTTGTTGAATATATTGAAAATGAACTGTCCGCTGCTTTTCTTGAACTCTGCTGGATTTATTGTAAAGGTTGCAGAGATGAGAAGAGAGACAGCAGTATCTCCTGAATGTTGACTTATTGTTGATGCCTAACATTCACATTTGGAAGGACTAAAGCAAGGACAGTCAACAGCTGTAACCCCCCCACCCCCCTAAAGAAACAAGTTCCTAAATGTACACCAATAGAGAAATGCAGTTGAAAGAAAACAAAGCCAGACACCAAGTTTGAACTGAGAAGAAAATGATCGAAGAAAACTAATCATTGCACAGTTTCTTCAAACTAAATATAGTCCCGTTGGGTTTTGCAGATGTGGTTTTTACAAGTCCTTATTGCAATCACCTGGAGAGGAAACACATGCAATGAGTTACCTGCATGTAATCCAACAACATGCTTTAACATACTTAGGACTCTGTCACTATTAGAGCTTTTTCAGGAAAAACAACATTTTATTTTTATCACCAAAGAAACTCTATTCTACATGTTTCTATGTGCATTCAATACAAAAGAGACAAACAGTCAACACAGAGTATTGAAATGTAGCTTACTCTTTGCAGGGCGTGGTGTATTCAGTGACCGCCTCATCACCTGAAAAATAAAATAACACATCAGACACACCATAATATGAAACATCAGCTGTTTGCGCATTTTCAAGAATCTACTGGATTTCAAATGTATCACATCATAGTTACATTTAGATATTGTACAGAAGAAAATATTTAGTATTTGGATCAAACCAGAGACTTCTTATAAAAAGATAGACAACCTGACGGCTCCCCATAATGACAGGCTGCAGTACATAGTCATAAAGCCAGCCTCCTCCATGTTAACAGATGAGTCAAGCATAAACCCATAATAAATGGTAAACCTGACTTCAAACTAGTTTTCCTTTTT
The DNA here is from genome assembly GCF_963930695.1 of Labrus bergylta. NCBI lineage: Eukaryota > Metazoa > Chordata > Actinopteri > Labriformes > Labridae > Labrus > Labrus bergylta. The sequence continues at coordinate 4,315,324 of NC_089205.1, forward strand.
AATATTCCTGGCTCGGAGCACAGTTATGTTTGCTGCCATGTCTGTGAGCCCTGAAAGCATGCAACATCCGCTTGCTGACGCTTCCCAGTCTGCTCGCTCTCAACTGGCTACTGCGATTTTCCGTTGAAGGCAACCCAAACTAGGATTTGAGATGGAGGCGGCGCCGACTTAAACGGGAGCAGTAAAATAATTGTATATACAGCACACACTTAGGCAGTTGTGACAACCCAAAATCAGACTCCACATGATGTCACCAGTGGCTTCAGGAGGTGGAGATGTATCGTCAAACCAAACACATTTGATCATACCCCCGGGTCATTAGCAGTATATTTACCTATAGCAAAATAAAGGAAACTTAACATAAGACACAAAGAAGAACAGGTTATAAGAGGCTCTTACTTGTCTGGTAATAGTCAAAGACTTTGACCACAGCAGGCTTCAGGTCCTTGACAGGCTGATCTTGCTGCATGAGAACAATGTACAGCCTTTCTTCCCCCTGCATCATCTGCAACATGAAACACACATTGTGTCATTCTATGTTCTTTCTTCATTTGAAGGCTCACAGGATTGGAAACTTGGAGAGGAGTATGTGACACAATGGCAGATTGCTTTTATCATTCCTACCACAACATTACATTTTGGATGATTTTGGCACCTCTCATCTCTTGGCTGATCTTGTCATGAAATGTAGGTAGTGTTATCAGTAAAAAAAAAACATCCAGTTTTCTTTTAACAGTCATATGTCTCACTTATTGTGACTATTTAAAGACAATGCCCACCTCACTTGATGCCCAACCTTATTCTGTACATTGAAGTTGTCAATTCCATTTATGTTCTTTTTCATAACCATTGAAAACCCGGTAACAGGTTCTTAAATAAAGTCAATCCAGTGACATTTCTTATCCTAAACTGAAATGCAACTGAAAGGTATTTTTGGGGCTTTTTGGCTTTTTTTTAAAATAATTTTTTTTAGATAGGACAGCTGAAGAGAGACAGGAAATGTTGGGAGGAGAGAGCGGGGGACGACATGCAGCAAAGGGAAGAGGTCAGATGCTGATTTATGCAGAAATCCTTCAAACTTAAAAGATTCAAGTAGATGACTTCTGTAATGCTCACTTCCTGTTCATCGTTCACTGGTGATGTAGACTTAGCAAACTGTTGTTCACCAATTAGTCTGGTTTTGTTTGAGCCTCTTAACACTGTTGGTAAGGGCTTGCTCATGGTGGGTTAATGATAGCTCTCTCCAAATAATATACCAAGAAGAAGAGTCTAGACCTGATCTTTCTGTAGTGTACTGAGATTACTTTTGTTTGGGGCTTGGAGTTTTAGAAATGAAGATTGATTGATTAAGATGTACGTTTAAAGATCACAGCTTGATCCAAAGCTTGCATTAAGAAAGAGTTGCAAGTGTTCTCGCTCAACATGTTTATTTAGAGTGAACTATGAAGAGTTTCAATGACCAAACTAAATGCAAACTGTATGAAGAGTTTTTAAAAATCAGCTTCATTGTTGGACAATTTCCGCACGTCGTTTAAAAGAGCTGGAACGCCCGTTGAGCACTATTTCACTATCGTCAAACACACTGTCAGTGCTTCCTACCCCGTCCACGTAGATGATGAGGTGTCCGGCCTCCACCTCCACACGCTTCACCAAGGGATTGTCCTTTAGCTGCAAAAGCACAGTCTTCAATTAGTGAACTCAAACATTCAAGTAAATGATGAGAGCTGAGCTTCATCAGTCTACTGTTATAGTGACAGAAGTGTTTTTATATTGTGCAGCTGTAGAAGAACTGACCAGCTGCACAGAGCTCTCCTCCACAATGTATCCTGACAGCAGTTTGATGTTGATGATCACCATATTTGTTTCCTCTCTTGGGCCCTGGTACCTTCACACACAAACACACAAACCAAGTCAGACACCTTGAAATGATTTACCGTCACATGTGACTTTATTTGCCTCCATGTTTGTATAGGTGTCATATTACAATCTTTCAAGCCAGTGAGAGTCTCCATTGAAGTTTAGTCGTCATCAACCAATACTATGAACAATAACCTAATTTTTGATTTCACTCATCAAAAATAGTCAGACACACGCCCATAATCACACAAAAAGAGTACCTGACGAGTACGAAGAGGAGCTGAGGCTGCTGCATGTCACACATGCCCAGCAGGGTGGCGGTGATGTTGAACGAGGAGGTGTCGGGGGGAGGGGGGATGTTATAAAACATTGAGATCTGAGGAGAGTCACAAAAAAAATGACAATGAAAATAATTTGGTTAAGGAATGTCAGAGCAGCAATAGCTATTTATTTTTTCATCTGCATCAGTCCCTATTTGTCTTTTTGCACATTTGTCAACAAACTGATACCAATACATTTATAACACTGGTTGATAATATCCAGCTGATGTTTGTTTTCGTGCTTGAAATTATTTTTAGCATTACTTTAAAATCAGCATTTACTTGTGTAAATCAGTGTACTTCTTGTGATGAACGATACAACAGAAAACTCAAAGTACTTGGTCTTTTTTTCGATTCTCCAAAACAAAAAAACGCCAAACAGAATTTACATTTTTAGACACTTCAAATCCATTATTACCCCTTTAACACAACATTCAAAGACATATTTCTTTACACTTTAATATCTTTATAAATATTGGCCCAATCCATTTTCATCCTGCACCTTCCTCACCATTGTCACAGCTTTGCTCCTCTTCTCACCTGCTGCCTTCACACAGTCACTCTTTACTTTTCCACTCTGCCTGCCAGCCACGCCCAGTTCATCTGCCAACTCAACTCACCTGTCACACAGCTGCCTCTCATCTGCAATCAAGTCAGTATAAAAGCCTCTGGTGTTCATGCAGACTCTGCCAGATTGTTCTTTTGCTTCAGGCAAGACTTTCCAGCACGGTGCCTGGGCTTCAGTACCTGCTACTGACTCTGCCTGCCTCCACCTGTCCCCCACCTGTCCCCCACCTGTCCCCCACCTGTCCCCCACCTGTCCCCCACCTGTCCCCTGTTAGATTGTTTGTTACTACAGAATGCTTTCCTGCTGTCTCATAGACCATGTCCTCAGTCTGCTCCCCGTTACTGTTGCGCTCTGTTGAACTTTTCTGTGAGAGTTTCTCTGTTTCCTCTGGGTCTCATGCTCATCTGTATGTGGATCAGATCACAGCAGCCAGAGCTCCTGGACATTTACAGAGACTACAACAGTTTTGAGCCTTTAGATTGAAATGAACTGTACTAACATATACATGTGTGACTCTTTATCAGTCATTCATTTAAGCAAAGAGCATTGTCCAGTGCAAGTCAGGTGTTTTTGGATGCTGCATTTTGGGTGCCAACACCACCTGTTACAAGCATTCTGTAAAGCTGTTTCACATCACTTGTAGTATATATTTTATGATATTTTTTGTTTATCAATAGTAGTATTTCTTAGTCTGAACATAATTGGCCATAGATACAGATCTGAATGTGTTCTCTTTCACCCCTGAGCTGCCTCAGTCGTTCCTTCACTGTTACAGTTCTGTCACACATTCTGCTTTTCTTTTCTGATCGTTTTTTTGGGCTCGTCCCGTTGCTGATTTACCTGAACCAGCGCGCAGCCTTCTCCCTTGGCCCTCACCGCATACTTTCCGGGCACGTCGCTCAGCTCTTCCTCCTGGTACAGCAGCCTGTTGCTCTCGTCCACTGTGAACTTTTTCAGCTGGCCTTTCGGGGAGCTCACTGTCACTGCGACGGTGCCCTCCTTGCTGTAGGTGGCAGCAGCATACTTAGCCAGAGCCTGGAGGGCCACCACGGTGTCCTGACGAGCAGAGAGGAGAGAGGCATCGTCAGAAAAATCTTTTGGGTGGGGGGGAGGGATAAAAAGGCTTCTCATAAACTCTCTTCACAACATTTTTAAGGAGGTGCTCATGTGTGAGCATGAAAAGCCGAAGTTTTTTATAGCAGTACGTTCTCTTCAGATATATAGTTGATACTGTGCATGTGTAAAACTACATGGAGCACTGATTTTTTGGTGTCTTCTTACATCACTTCCTGCCTCCTGAGACCACGCTCCCCGTCCCCTCCAACACATCTCCCGCTGTCATGTGCATGTGTAAAAAAGCAACCCAGGAAGAGCCTGCCTGACATTTATTAGGAGAGTAGCACTAACTATAGAGTAGGAGCGCCTCTGTGTGTCTGCTCTACCTGTGTGGAGGAGAAGCCGCCCTGCGGGTTCTGCTGTTTAATAATCCAGCGGACGATGCTGGATGCGTAACCCAGATTGAAGTCCAGCAGGGTGGGACCAGAGAGCAGAGCCAGGAGAAAGTAGGAGGTCATCTCCACCTCCAGAGAGTCCAGATGCATTGTTGGAGCCCCAACTCTGACCAGGTGACGCGTGCCTCCTGCCAGATAGAACAAACCAGGCTCATGAGGTTAGCAGCGGCTAACGCTGTGTGGTCCACTTTAATATATACAGACATGCAGCTAAAGAAAAGACCACATGAAATTAGAAATACATTTTCCTGCTTTTAATCCAGAGTTCCTGTGTTAAATGTTAATTCATTCATCAAACATATTTACAAAAAAAAGTATCGGAGTATTTTTAATTGACAAAAAACTGTATTTTCTCTTCCTTTAAAAGATTTAAAGGTCCCATATTATGCTTTTTCTGGTTTTATATGCTCTTCAGTGTGTTTTCCAAGTGTCCTGTGCATGTTTAGGCACATCTATGTGCAAAAATTCAAAGTCAGCGGAAACGCGGCTTCTCCTACGTCCTCCTGTTAGCTGTAGCATTAGCTGCATGTAACACTCGGTTATTTGTCAGTGTGACGTCATTGTCAGTGTGAGATCACTGATCTAAGCCCATTGGCTCGTTGTGGCAAGCCCAGCAGCTCATGTTGCACGCCCGTTAACTTCTGTAGCACGCCCACGATATGCCGTAGCCTGCGGTAGCATAGTAGTGATAAGGTGCTAATGTTTTTGCTCCCCGGCCCTCGGAGCCAGAGTGGCTGAGCGACTGACCAATTACAGCAGAGCCGACTGGCCGACCAATCAGATCAGACTTGGCACACGTGGGGACTCTGAACGTGGACACTTCAGAGCCTTAGAGAGAGTCAGAAGCGAGCCGGTGCATGGAGCGGCAGTTCATGAAAACAGACACTTTATTTTAACTTTAGCTATTTACTTGTACTATGTACTTTGGTACGTACATAGATTAAATAAACAATCCCCAAAAAGGGCATAATATGACCTCTTTAAAATGTCTGATGACTCATCCTGCACTCAGGGGTGTCTACATATTTTTCAGCCAATTAAAAAGCTTTGTGAAAGCTAACTAATCCAATAAAATTCCTCCCAACGTTAGGTCCCGCCTTGTGTCTTGTGATTGGTTCTATCCTATCTAACGTGTTTCATTTGGAGTTACGTCATGACGTTTTAATTTACATAAAACCAATCACAAATGAAACATGGGATGAAAAGTCTTAAACTAACTCTGACCTTTCTCAGCATAGGTATTACTGCTAAAGCTCCAATTAAAGCCTTTTTATTTTTGTATGTTTTCTGCATGCTTTCTACTGTATGTTCCTGAAACACTTCAACAGAAAGAAAGACTGTTGTTTTTCTTCTTTTTTAATAAGACTTTTCCTGTTTATTTCTTTTATTTTTTGGGTTCATGATGCTCACTGACAGCAGCATGTGTTGTCTGGGACATGCAGGTGATGTTGATGGTTTCACTGTCTCACCTGCTGCTTCTGACTTCAGGTGGAGCTCTGTGAGGAGTTTCATCCTCATGGCTTCGTCATTAGCCAGAGTGAAGGTGTAGGACAGCAGGGCGGTGGTGTACAGGTTGTTCACCGTGCCGTTCAGCGCACTCTTCAGACAGAGCAGACCGTTCAGCACAGCGGGGTCCTGAAACACCAAAGGAAATGGGACAATGTACAGGGCAATATGCAGACATCTATGTTTGCACAATTATTTAATCAGATTTTTCAGGGATTTCCAACGAGTTTGACAAAACAGGTGATTAGAGTCTCTGATGAAAATGGCGGTCTGAGGGGACATGATGTCAGACTCACTGTGACATCATCGTCCAGCTCCAACATGGCAGCAACGATGTAAGCCGTCAGAGTCACATCGTCACTCACTCCGCCCTGATGGAAAATGACATTGGATACACTCAGTGATGACTTAAAGTGTTCAGTTAAGTTCTAAAATATATATGAATTATTTTGAGAGGGTCGAATTGGGCTGACTGTACATTCTAGTTTCTGTTTTTTAAGTTTATTCAGCATTTTATTAAATCCAACAGTTTTCTCTAACACTTAACGTATTGTGTGTTTCTACATGTTCTTACATGAACAAACCCTTGTCACATACATTTGTACATCTTGCAAGGTAGAAGTGTGGCAAAAGTCACACAGAAACAGACAGCCAATTGAGAGGCTCGCCTCAGTTGTAACTGATGACCTAAGCGTTTTCAGCTCTAAAGCGAAAACACCCAGGGCCTGATCCACAAAAGGATTACACATCAGATAACCAGACAACGTGTCATTCTCCAGGCACAAACCGTTGCTGTTTGTGCGTATTTAAACCAGCCATTATTCAGTCATTTAGAGCCCCTCTTTATGCAAGGGAAACATTTCATTTTCAGACAATGATGTATAACAGCCAGGAGCAGATAAAGTGACAAAATGACCGACTGCTGAGAGATGGTTGTAAATGCACCACAGTACTTATAAGGGATGTCACAAAAACAAACTTTCCAGTGATCAGGACATCAATTCCACCTCCGTATGATCTAAAAACTAATTGTCTGTAAATATTACGTTTACATTACTTTTATTAAAGGCAGGGTTGGTAGCATTCCCTCAGTTCTCCTTCTACACCCACCCCCTTCCCTCTGTGCTTCCTTAAAAGCCACGCCCCCTCACTTACATGCACAAGGGCCGTTGCTCCAGAAGCGGAGCGTCATCGGTGACGCGCAAGGGGTAGACAACAAGCAGGGAGACAGGGAGGCGTGTGATTGGTTCATCAGATTGGTACCTCGTGGCAGACATTGGTCAAAGTTTTTACAGGCTTACAAACTGATACACATGACAGATTTTCTTTGTTCCTTTTTCAGAGAACATGAGTTATTAATTTCTGTCAGGACCTAAAGACAATGTCAACCAAAATTTTAAAAAGTGTATCTGAAGAAAATGACCAACCCTGCCTTTAAATATAATCTGGGGTTATAGCAGTCCAGGGCTCTCAGTGACTCAACCCGAGCACGTAAGCACACCACTTGTTGAGGCGGTCTGGGTGGGTGTGCGCATCACAGAGATGACAGTGTTTTTTTAATCTGGAACAGCTGCTCTTGCTGACTCAATCCAGGGAGGAGACTTTGTTATAACGTTGTATCACATCTGTAAAGACTTGACTTCATAGTAAACTGGTAAAGAAGTGTCCCCTCCCCTTCCAGCTCATCATCCATCTGTGGACAGAATAAGCGCTGTCAGGATGAGTGCAGCTCCCTGCAGCAGAGAGAGGAGAGGCTGACTCCACAATCAAGACTCCAAATAGATGCAAACTGCACGGAGAAGGTTATCTTTATGGTGGTGTTTGAATATCTTTAGTGCTATATGCTTTGTGAACTGAACCTTGTGATAGAGGAGACAGCATGTGCATATCATCATCAACTGCAATCTATTCTTAGTGAAATCCTGCCATCAATAAATATGCACTTATTTACAAATGGTCTACAAACTTTCAGATATGCGGACACATTTGTGAATACTTTTACACATTTTTGGATCAATCAATACATTTACTGATCAGTATTATTCATTTATGGATGTGTTTAAGACTTTGTGAATATAATTATGAGTTTACATATAGTTTCTAACAAGGTCTTAAGCAGGGTCATTGTAAAAAAAAAAAAAATGTTTTGGTTACAGAAATCTGCAAAAATAAGAAGTTCCAACTCATTTGTGAATTTAAAAACAACTTGATGATGCACACAGTATATAATATTCATTAAAGAGTGGTGTGCCAAACTGTTTTTTAAAGTATCTTCTTCAAAGTATTTTCCTTTTCCGTGTTTCTTTGCAGAGCTCGAACTGACCTCAGCTGACGATGTGAAACCAGATCCAGTCCATCTTAAATGTCCTCACTCAAACTGGAATCGTTACCTTCATGCCGTTGTGGAAAAGTTTCCCGACAGAATTGAAGCAACCGTCAGTACGCTGCAGTCCAGAGAGCCACTTCTTGGCGTGGTCGATGTGCCCGCTGTCCACAAAGATGTACGAGCTCGCCCCGCCGAAGGACTTCATGACAAAAGTGGTCAGCCTAGACAGGTACACACACACACACACACACACACACACACACACACACACACACACACACACACACACACACACACACACACACACACACACACACACACACACACACACACACACACACACACACACACACATTAAGGCATTTTATTATAAGACACGTCTAACCTTGTGTTTGTGTTGGTGACAATGAAACAAATCCAGCTTTTCAGGCGTTTAAATTTAAGTTGTCTTTGTAGATTTTCTTCAGTATGCTTTTCTTTACTTCTCTTTTTTACATGTTCTAAATGAAACACTTCAATCAATCAATCAATCCTAAACATGCATCATGTACTCTAATAGTACTGACAGAGTTACAGGCTTGTTAATAACACCAATGCAGACCCTTACCATTTCTAACAAATTGAATCCACCATATATATAGACCCATACATCCTTTAATGCTTTTGTTCCAGACACTGAGGTTTATTAATCGATTGAGACAATCCAATCCCATTCCCTGTCTGAATTTTAATTCAATAGAACACTTGAGAGTCCTCGTTCCTCCCCGACACAAACACACACCCACACACACACTCACCACCTGCCAAACTGCCCAGCACCCTTTTTCCAAACAGAGAATCCCCAGAGGCTCTGTCCTTTAAGCCCATTAAATGCAAATATTAATATTTTCTGGCATGTTTCTTCACAAAGTAAATAATTAGGACGCTCGCTGGTGCCAAACACCTCCCACTGTGTCTGTGTTTCATACTGAGCGGATCAGATTCAAGCTGAAAATATTTTGAGTTGAACAATAAAAAGAGCTTTAGAAAAAATGCTCTGAAATGTTTTCTGAACACTGATGCAACACAATCACACCATGAATTATACAAGTGGGAACATCAACTGTATATTATCAATGTTATTTTGGTCCCATTATACAAAACTGTTCACGTCAAGTGTTAACGACAGGTGTGTAAATAAAGTTTACAGACAGTGGGTGGTTGTTACTTCCTCATCCGTCTGAATTATTTTATACGTCAATATTTTAAAGTTTGTTGGCTTGTTCAATCCACAGCAATTTTATATGCCAAATATAATGAAATAAGTCCTAATCAAACCTAGATAATGTGCAAGAAATACCCATATGTCCAACAGTATTTGATATTTTTGATCATTTTTTTCAGGTGTTCAAACTCCCAGAACTTTGGTAAATGGACTTGAGCTTGTAAACACTTTTTTAGTCTTCTGACAACTCAAGGGCAGCCACTCAGCTCTTGTGTGTTTGAAGATAATGTTGTTATCTAAGAAACAAAGCCAGAAAGCAAAACTTTGGTGAATGTCGAAATTTCTGAAAATGGGTGTAAGTGGGAATGTCTTTCAAAGAATTCTTGGTGAATGAGGCTCACTGATTTGTGCTACATGAATTAAAATAAATAAATAAAAAAGAGCGGAGGATATTCTGAAGATGAATCATTGAACCGTTTTCTACATGTTCATAGAAAACAGCTGTGCATCATTATCTAATGTTTGTATTCACTTATCCCACTCACTATGTCTCTAATTAAAGAGTACTGACCAAGTATTTCCAGACTTATCTCCCGTTCCAAAGGCACTGTAGGAACCGTCAGGATGTTTGTATTGAAGCTGCCTCATATATCCTGCAACAAGATCAAGAACAAAACTAAGCACAGACTAACAGGTAACAGCTCTGCCTTTGAACAATTCAAGGGGTCCTGTTGATTCAGGTATCAATTAACTTATTTTGAAAAACAAGGCTAGAAGACAGGTTTAAAAACAAAAACAAAGATTAGAGTTGACATTAAACTGGTCATGAGCTATGGGTAGTGACCAAAAGAATGAGATTGTGGATACAAGCAGCTGGAATGAGTTTCTCCGGAGGGTGTTTGTGCTCATGTTAAGAGAGAGTGTGAGGAGCTCAGATATCAGGAGGGAGCTCGGACTAGAGCTGCTGCTCCTTCACATCCAAAGGAGTCAGTAGAGGTGGTTCAGGCTTTTAGTTAGGATGCCTCGTGGTCGGCTCTCTTTGGAAGTTGTCGAGCACATCTCCCCGGGAGGAGACCCAGAGCTCGCTGGAAGGATTGTGTATGGGGAACACCCTGAAGTCTCCCCCGAGGAGATAGAAAACATTGCTGGAGAAGGGGTGTCTGAGTCTACTTGCTTAGCCTGCTTCCATCACATCCCAACCCTGGATAAGATGAAAATGATGGATGGATGGATGGATGGATGGAGGAATGGATGGATGGATGGGTGGGTAGATGGATGGATGGGTGAACTGATGGATTGAAGAATGAATGGATGGACGGATGAATGGATGCATGGATGCATGGATGGATGGAGGGTGGATGGATGTGTCGATGGATTGTTATTAAAAACAAAGGGAATTTGCAGACAGGAATGATCCCTAAAATACTCCAGATCAGCTGAGTCTTTGGTGCTGAAGAAGCTTTATTTATGAAACCTAAACATTAATCTTCTCTCAAAGGGGGGATGGAAAATCTCACCTGACTTCATGTAATCATCTGTTTTATCCAGGATGTCCTTGGTCAGCTGATTTGTGCTCATCAGGTAGTCGAGGATAAAAACGTTGGGAGCAAACTTCAACATGTTCTGCTCCCCACAGCCATACGGCATCCTCAGGAGGTCCTGCACGTTCTTCAAGGCCATGCCCATCAGGTCACCTGCAGGAGAAACAACAGACAGATTACGACAATACTCACTGCAAACATGTTTATTCTGAGCAGGTTAATTTTATTTTACCTTTGATTAACAAGGCAAAAACTTAGATTAGAATTAGATTAGAAATCTCTTTATCAAGAGTGTTCTGGCAAAGACCGGCAGCAGCACAATTAACAGAGTTTGGCAAACCTTTGGTTACTGTGAGAATGAACTTGAAATGAAGTTACCACTATCTGCCTGCACACACTATTTGTAAGGTAGTTTACCGTTTGTGCGGACAGTCCCACTTTGATCAGTCTGTGTTTGAGTATTATATGGTCCATATATCAAATGCCTTGGACAGGTCTATAAAGAGGGCTGCTTATTATCTTTACATTCTATAAAGTCATTAAAAACTATAAGAGCTGCTGATGTTGTGCTGTATTTTTTTTCTTCCTAAAAACCAGATTGAAAGTCGGATAAAACGTTATAAATCCATATTAGCTGATCCATTTACCCAGAACAGAGACCGAAGCCCTGACTGACCCCTCGACATAGTCCTTTGGCAACTCAAGAGACATGTTCTCCTCCACAGTCTCCTCTGGAAACATGAACAGCAGAGAGAAAGAAACATTAATGACACACAAAGAAAGAAACTAAGAGAAACATGAGATGCTAAGGTTGTATGTGAATGCTTACTTGCAGGACAGAGGAGGGCGCTATGACTGACCATCTGTGGGGTTCCTTCAGCCTGGTGAACAGACAGAGAGATTTAAAGAGATGAAAAAATAACCTAACAACTTATGGAAAAAATACATCTTTTATGAGGGGTCAGTCAGGTATAGGACAACCCAAAACTCCTGTAGTTTATAAGATGGATACAAATCTTCACCCTCTAGTTGAACTACAGCGTCAGACAAAACACCTCAGTGGGTGCTGACACATTGATATGGGGACAGCATTTGGAGCTAGAGTTGCCCAGTAGACTCTGGCGTGTTTTTGCAGAGTCAATTATAGACCTTTTTATACCATCAAATACCTAATTAAAGGGACAATATGTAAATTTGGAAGACAATGTTTATATTGAAATATATAAATTAATTAAAATTGACTAAACCCATGTTATATATATTTTATAGTTGACGAGACATGTCCTGTCGAGGCGGCCGCCATGATGAGCCGCCATGACAGTCAGAATGTTTATCACTGCCTTGGAAAAACCAGATGTAACGTCAAAGACGTCTGCATAAGGAAGGGTAAACTGCAACTGTGATAAAAAGGTCATGTAAATTATACTTGGATACATCGTCAGTAGAAACTCCCAATATTACCTGCTAGCCTCGACGTCAGTCCCCTGGTGGCTGAAGCTACATATTGTATCTTTAAAACTAAACCTCTTTACCATCTTTACCAAATTACCGTTGAAAATATATTGGACATGTATTTTGATTTCATAGTTTGACCTTTTTTGTCCTGTCTGTTAACATGGTGGAGGAGGCGGAGCTTATGACCTGTCAGTAAGAGGGGGGGGGGGGGCTTCAAATGTGTGGGCTTCAATTTTGAGGAGCTGTCCTGTAGTTCATCTTTTATACAGTATGTATGGTGTAATTTTTCATAGTTCAATTAAATATGATCTTGTATGATTGTTTTGAGAATTTACTTCATTATTTTCAAATGGGGTACAGGAAAAGGCACCTAGTCGTTTTGGAATAATGGTTAAAAATGTAGAAATTGAAATACCTTTTTCTACCTTTCTAGAAAAATAACATATTCTTGTCATTTTGACTTTCAGTTGAAATTAAGCATCTCTAAAACCTGTTGAGGGAATTTGTCAACAAAATCCTAACCAATTTCCCCGTCCCAAAAAAAAAGACAATGTATGAGTAATACATGTGTAAGCGGTTTTATAACAGTGTTTAGTCATTTGTTTTAATATAGTGGCTGATGGTCACTGACCTCCACCAGCAGGTCGCGGATCACTGTGTCCACTTGGCCCTTTTCTGGTATAGTGGTTGGTTTTTCTCCACACAGTTTGCCGGTCTTCAGAGCTTCTGCGCTGACCTTCATATTCACCTGACCTGTGTGCACAACATACATGCTGTTATTCTGAAAGCAGAGCGGTGTATTGATTACCTCTTCCTATGACACTTTGTGTACAGAGGCATCAGCCTCCTGTCTGCTTTCACACTCATTATCCTCCCTGTTCCCGTTCCTCCCCCTTGTTTCCTAACTCACTCTTCCTTATTAATCCCCATTTGTTGCCTTATTATCCCTCATCCTGCTCCATCTTCCAAGCCCTCCTCTCCCTCCCTTCACAGCCCACAATCCTTCACTCAGAGGACAAGTACAGATCGCCCCCCGAGGGAGCGCTTTCTGAGTGTTTCGTCAGAGATGCTACCTGACTTGTTAGTACAAGTGATTGTCAGCATTCCTCTAAGGGGGAGTTAGATGAGTGCAATTTGACATTCATCAGAGCGGTGTCTCAATCCGTGCTGATGGAGGCTGATAGAAATCCTCTGCTTTCAGGGCCAGGCAGCAGAACAAACACAGCCCGCTGTCTTTGCTTCCAGCAGTGAAAACGTAACAGCTGTCAATGCCCTTAATACAGATTCATTAGCTGCTTTTGTCTCATTTTTGTCACTGAGAGTGTTTGTTTGTTATTGGGCAGAACAGACAACTACAGGATTTAATTATGATGATGTGAAGATTGCATGAGGTCGTTAGTGACAGAAATAGCAGGAGGAGCAGAGCTGTGGTTAGCATCGTTTCAAATAAATCTGCTGGAGAGAAACTGATCAAGACTTTGTGTTTTTGTAAACTTTTGCACTCTTCATGCACAAAAACCTGCACAAACTGTACACCTCATTATTTACACTTTAAAAAATATATAAAATATATATTTTAAACAATATTGTTCATTATATTACTATTTATATCATTGTATGTTAATAGTGAAAGTGCAGTTATTCTTGTTGAAGAATTGTAGTTATAATTGTAGTTTTCCTTGTGGTTCTCTTGCTGTCTGTGTGTTCATAAACACAAACAAACTTTCTGTGTATTTGTGTCTATTGCCAGTCTCTCAGTAAATAACTTGGGGAAGCTGGGTAGTTTTGTTGATATACCCCTGCCTTTTGTGTTGAGTGTTAAAGCCTCCCTGGCAGCTTTCACTTTTATTTATTATTTTCTAGGTCTCCTGGACAATTTAATTTTGAGTCAGCTGTTTGGCAGCAGTGGTTTAGTTAATCATTTTCAGTGCTTTATGTAGTTTAAAAGGTGTTTTCACACGCTTGCCTCTTGCAATTCAGTCATCCAATTAAAAACCACACACTGGGACACTAATATCACGCTATTGCAGATGCAATGTGTAAGTACAAAGTCAAAAAGATGGCTGACCTTCATAACAGCGCAGTAACAGAATCTGATCAATTAGCAGCTTAATACTCATGTTTACCTGTTCGGTTAAGAAACTAAAATCCTTCCACTCTTCTACCAAAGAGTGTACAAATTATATCTCACAGTGCAACTGAAACCCTGTCACATCCGAAGTGATTCACAATAACTGGCTTATATGATTTGCAATAAAATGCAGGGAACATGACTTTTAAATGGGCTGTCATTTTTCATTTTCTGTTAGGCATTATTTCCATCTTTTTTAATGTTATACACAGCTTTTTTCTTTTGTTTTTTCTCGTAGCAATTGCAACAGTTGTCCTTTTTCCATTCTGCTGTTGTAAAGCGCTTTGAAGTTTCTTGCCTCGAAGATGCAAATAAAGGTAGTATCATATGAAATGGCATTGATTCAACATTATTATTTGGTGAGTTTTGTATTGACACCTAAGGCGGTTGGAGTAACAATCCATGAGAAGGTCAGGCTCTCTTCAGCACACAGACACACACTGTACTGGCAGCCAGCACATTTCTGGTACGTGTACTGGTCTGAGCCAGCCAGTGTGATTTTCATCTGCACACAGAAACACACAAACACAGATTACATCATTATACTCTTTAATCCATTTAAATCAAACTCATCTGTGAATAGTTACCATAATGCAATCAGAGAGATAGTTGAAGACGGTGGCTTTGAGCGTAAATGACTCCCCCCGGATGACGGAGTAAGGCAGCGTGAGACTGACAAAAATCGGCTTGAAGGCGGTCAGTCCAACGTTGGGCGACACGCCGAAGCCCTCAGAGGACGAGACACAGAACGCTCCGGCGACCCATTTAGTGATGGTGTCAGGAACGGTCTCCTTCAATTTGACTGAACCATTGTCTCTGTGGAAACGCACAATCAAAAAAATCTTTCAGCATGGACTTTTAACTCTATTCTACATAAGAATGTAGAATCTGGCACAGCACAGCAGTTGTAGCTTCATAATAAATGTACACATAATGGGACCATGAAAAAATGTAACGGAGAAGATTTAAAACTAGAGATTGATGTGTATCTATCTCTGCTGCAGTCGGAGTGACACGGGAAGCAGCAATGACAACGCTGAGTTGTCATTGCATTGAAGATTGTGCATCCCTTAGCATTATTACTTAGTTCAAACTTCTCTAAAATGATGAATTAAACTCACCACGAACCACACATTATCTGTTTGAAATACATCAAATAAACAAAATGCATGAAGTATATTTCAGTGATCCTTAATATTGGATGTTTGATTATTACCCCACTATCACCAGGTCCCAGATCCAGGTGTGAGGGAAGAAACTCCTGGTGGCCTCCTCAACCTTTTCCTCTGCTGGTGGGGCAGGGTTCCCCTGAGCCTCACTGGGTTGGACATTCTGTAGTGTGTCAGGGACCACAAAAGGCATCATAATTTCTGGGATTGAAAAAGAAAAAAATGTTGTTAACGAAGTGTTTGTTTTTTCCAGATAAATCATGACTCATAGCCTATTTTGGTAGAAAATATCAACTTATTAACACATTTAATGCAAGTCTGAAAATAACTTTTCTTTTTAACCAATCACTCGTGTGCAGGAATAAATCACTCCAAGCTATTGATAGAAGCGGCATATCCACGTGTTCAGAAAATTGGTTGAGTGCAATTGGTTCGGTATAGATACCGATACAGCAGACGTCCTCTTTCAACTCAGGCTCTCATTGGCTATCATAGGCTGGTAACAGTGAATGGAAGGTCGTAATATGCAAAATGAGGTGTGAATCAAAAGGTGAGAGTGCAGCCGCCATTTTGATGTATCACAGTCCAAATAATTCATTATTCTCCATTATTTTGACAGTATTATGGCCAATTTCTGTTTTTAGCACACAGGACTCAAAAGAGTATACAGAAACCATAAAACTTACTAGAATCCAGAGTAAAATAAGAAAAAAAGGCAGGCACCGGACTGCAGTCACAAGGTTTTTTTGAAAGCATATTGGTCAACAGTTTAGTTCCAGTTTCCTAGAAGAGGGAGGGAGAGAAATTGTGCGTTGTTAGAGTTGTGTTGGTCCAGTTTTACAAGTCTCTTCTCAATACGGTTTTTGGATGTATTGTGAGTATTTCTTCATGAAATGTTATGAATACATATATTGTGTTGAATGTCAAGGTTAGACACCATCCATTAGAGCATTGGTTCCCAACTAGAGCCAAAGAAGATAGTTTTATCATAACTAAAATCCTGATAAAACACTTAGTTTATACAAAGGTCTGCTGATGTGATAAGGAAGAGTGTGTGAAGGCCTGTTCTGTTGTGATTATCAATGAGAACAATCAAGATTGAGGTGAACGTTTGATATCATTGCATAACTTTTATAGTGTGGGTCCTGGGGGGGTTCAGTTTCACAAAGTAACTTGCAATAAAAAATGTATGTTTTTAATGGTATAGTGAATCTTGATGGCATTTGGATTAACCCACTGATAGCCCTAACTGCCATTTAAAAAAAAAAAAATAACTTCAGGAAAGATAAATACTGATGATTTATTTTTTAATTCATTTTGTAAAGTTAACAACTTGCCAGGCTTTTGATCCGTCTCTTTTTTGCATGTAAACCTAAAGCCAATAAAACACATTGTTGTGCAGGTTGACTCGTGATTCCATCTATTGATATTTAGATGCCAACCATGGAAGACGACAGGATTGGGTAGGGGTAAAAAAAGTGTTTGATGGGTTGGGACAGGAGTTTGAACATAGAGATATGTGAAGACATAGAGATGGAGCACTGATACAGAATATAATTAGATAGAGATTAATAATGAATTCTTTGGAAATACAGACCAAGATTGCATTTTTTATACCTTAAATCTGCTGAAAGCGTCATTCTGCTCATAGAGCACATAGGGCGTCCAGATTTTAATATCGGGAACAATAGGCTGAAAGGGCAGGGTTACAGGCCCAGGCGAAGGTCCAGGCGAAAGTTCAGGATCACCGCCCTCGCATGGATATGGCTCATTGTCGTCAACCCTATAATCATATCCTGATAGCATCTGCAGAGGCAGCTGGTTATACATCTGCACAAAGAACAAACACATAAAAATTACAACTTTATGTAAGTCATAAGTGTAGGCACAGCTACAGGTCAGTCTATCACAAATCTTTTTTTTATAGACTGGTACCATTTCATCCCTGCAATCATGACAAACTTTTGAAACAAGAACACCACTGTCACGTGTTGATCAAGTTGGGTTGTCAATGGATTTACTGTCACATATTTTAGAGTCTAAAACATTCAGAACATTTATCTATCGTTCTGATAGATGATTCGTCAGCAGACATACATTTGGCTGTAATGGCTGCCGGCCTAATCTCTTGAGGTCAATGAGAAGTACGTCCAACTAAATGTTCTTGTTTTTGCCACTGACAGGCACAATGCTGTCTGAATGCATTAGAGACAGGTAATACGAGTTAAACCCTTTAATTGAAACCAGAAAAGTCAGTTTATTGAGAGCAAACAATATTTACAAAGACAATCTTTTAACATTAGAGAACACAGGAGTTGCTGGTCTACAGCTGCCTTAGTTGATTGTTAACCCTAACCTAGGGGCAGCATATAAAGACAATAGGATGGGGCCTGAAATGGAACCTTGAGGTACACCATAAGTAAGTGGGGGTGGTCTTAGAGTTGTCTTTGCCATCATGCAAATTAAAATCACACACTGGGACACAAATATTACTCAGTTGCAAGTACAAAGGAGTAGTGATTGCAAAGTTTTGTGACAGCAATCAAAAAAGGGTCTATTTAAGAATAGGGGCATAGTTAAGTACTGGAATTTTCTTTTTTAACACAGCTCAAAGTAGAACTGAGGACAGTAAGAGTCTTACATAGTCAACAGTGAGTTCCTGCTCTGGCTGCTGCAGGAGGATGCTCAGGTCGATGGCTCTAACAGAGCACATGGAGCCTGGCTCAGCGTTGAGTTGGAGCTTGGTCTCCTCTGCTGGAAGCTGCTGGACGGAGGAGAACTTCAGGGACACCTGCACAGAAGACATCCAGGTCATTACGGAGCTGAGGAGAACATCTCAGACAAACAATACTCGAATAATTTTTACCTAAAATGCAAATATCTTCCAATCTTACAGTAAAGTAAACTTAAGATTTGGATTCATGTATCTCTATGTTATATACATCCTAATGGGTCATTACGGTGGTACCTTGTTATTGAAGCAGAGCTCAACAGGAAAGTTCATGCTATCAGCCACAACCTCTCCACTGGGCAACACGGTGTAAATGATCACCTGAGCATACGGTGCCAGTTTTGTGACCTGACCAAGTGTTATAGACAACTCTCCTTTGTTGACTGAGACACGAAAAACAAGAGAAACCAATTAGAACACTATGAATATACATTTCACACCAAACACACAGTTTCTCGTTTTTTCATTTTCTAATATAAAATCATGTATTTGTATTTTGTACAGCATACCTCTTTACATATTCTAATAATAACCTGTTTGGTTTATCTGAAGCTAATTGAGCTGTAGAGTATATTTTTTCCCAAAAATAACTACTTACATTTTTTTTTTTTTTTTTTTTGCATTTCTATTTTTTATTTGACTGCATTTATTCATACCTTAATGACAACAGTGGAAATTGTTTTATTTAAAGCCAATAAGACTCATAAAGGAGGATTTCATGTATTTTTGGGGGATTCATTTGAAATATTGGATTTGTGAGGTTTTCTTTGTTTTTAAGATATATTTTTAGGCTTTTATACCTTTTTTATTTGTTAGGAAAGTTGAGTAGAAAACCAGGAGGGGAGTATGGAGTAACGAGGAAAGGAATAGTGCATGTTGGATTAACAGTTTAATCATTAAAACAGCTATTTATTAATTTAAAAACTACTGAAATGATTATTGAAGTGCATGTGAGCCATTGTCTGTTTTTTGTGTGGAAACATTGCTTACCAATTACATGTTCAACAGACACATGGACGCGGCCGTATTGCTTCATTACCCCTTTAGACATCACCTTAACATAGACAGACCACAAGAAGAGATACGTTAAGTTGTTTTTGTCACAGAAAAAATACAGTTATCTGAATGCCTATTAACATAACAACTATAAAACTGATACGATCAGTTCCCTCTCCTAGCGGCAAAAACACAGTTCTATTAGTCAAGATTCAAATGATAAAATAATGTCTAGTGTAATCTGATTGATTTAGAAACATAATGATGTCTCTGTGATGTACCTTTTATGTATAGTAAATTAAAACACTACAACAATGAATGCAAACTTTGAACCACATAGCAACCCTTAGAGTGGTAGATGATCTGATATTTCTATATCCAGCAGCTTAAAGAGGCCCATTGTCTAAAATGATTACAATGACTCTTACCAGGTAGAAAAAGGTCAGGGTGTCTGTCTCATATCTTAGCGCCTTCCCCTGGATGATGTACTGAGCATGCACAGTTGCATCTCTGTCACAGGAGATCTTCCCATCGGCCAGCATGATCTTCAGAAAGCTGTGGCTCATGGAATAAAATCTCAAAGCGCTGTGGTAGGCTGAACTGTAGTATGCGTTGTATTTTGGATATGTAGGAATCTTTATCTTCTCAGGCGTAGCCTGTAGATACCACAAGTCACATTTTGACTCATCAACATTAATTTAAGAGCTAACTTGTAACCATGAACCAATAGTCAATTGTAGAAATGGATGACATAAAATCTGTGTTGCTCAACGATCACAAGGATAGAAATTTCCTTTAAATAGTGACTGAATTGTTACCAAAAAAGAACTGGTCATTTGTATCAAAGCACAAGAAAAGAAGTTTCTGACAAACTAAAAGGCTTAACAAACCGTTAGAGAAACAGTGTCCTTCCAGAGGCTTGTGTCCAAGGAAAATGACGCCATGCCGCTTGTGTCCGTAGTAAGTTTTACTCTTTGTGAGGAAGAGGTAGACAGGGTCACATAGGCATTGGAGACAGGTTGGTTGTCTGGACCGATTACTTTAATCTGCAAACAAAAAAAACAACCATAAGCTTACACACGGTGGTATGAGTCAATCAATCTCAATCTGAATTGGGGCTATTTGTTTAGCCCCAATTCAAAACAATTTACATGTTACACAAGAACAGGTCAAGACTGTACTCTTTGTTAAATTATTAATAAATCATGAGAACAGCATTAAGTAACAGTGGTAAACTGCTTTTAACAGGCAGACTCATGTTGAACACTGTCTCCTGAAACTGTGTTGGGCTTGCAGACAGGAGTCTGAACTTGCTCTCTGAACTTAGCATCTCAGGATCTGCCCTCTGCTGGTTTGTGTCCTACCTCTCTGGGCGATCCTTTAGAGTGTCGTGGAAGGGAGAAGTGTCTAAAGCGAACAGTTTATCCACAGGGGTACCTCAAGGGTCAGTGCTTGGTCCCCTTCTCTTCTCCATATACACAAGCTCACTAGGTTCAATAATCCGCTCTCATACCACTGCTATGCTGATGATACCCAGCTCTTCCTGTCATTCCCGCCAGATGATGTTACAGTCTCTGCAAGAATCTCGTCATGCCTTGCTGATGTCTCTAAATGGATGAATGAACGGCACCTTCAACTCAATCTTTCAAAGACTGAGCTCCTTGTCATCCCAGCCAGTCCCTCTATGCAACCACAGATCAATATCCAGCTTGGTACAACCAAACTCATGCCCACAAAGTCTGCCCGGAACCTGGGTGTCATGATTGATGACCAGCTAACTTTTAAGGTTCAAGTAGCCTCGATTTCCCGGTCATGTCGATTTGCCCTGTACAACATCAGGAAGATCAGACCTTACCTGTCAGAACATGCTACACATCTCCTGGTACAGGCTCTTGTGATATCACACATCGACTATTGCAACTCTCTACTGGCAGGTCTTCCTACATGCACTATCAAACCCCTGCAGATGATACAAAATGCAGCAGCACGACTGGTCTTCAACCTTCCTAAAAGAGCACATGTCACTCCGCTGTTCATCTCCTTACACTGGCTCCCAGTTACTGCTCGCATCAAATTTAAAACTCTGCTGCTCGCTTACAAAACAGCAACAAAAACAGCTCCTCCTTACTTTAATGCTCTCATCCAGGTCTACACTCCCTCCCGCACACTACGCTCTGCCAATGAAAGGCGTCTGATCCAACATTCACAACAGGGCAGGAACTCACTGTTGACTATGTAAGACACAACAAGTCTCTGACTAGACTCTTCTCCTCTGTCGCCCCCCGGTGGTGGAATGAACTTCCAAACTCCATTCGATCTGCAGAGTCCCTCTGCACCTTTAAAAAAAAAGCTAAAGACCCAGCTCTTTCATGAATACCTACTAACTTAATTATGATGGTCTCGATATTATTGATGATGATGGTTGTGACGATGGTTTTTGTTTGATAACGATGACTTATAAGATGGTTTCTATACTGATTAGAGCTCTCAAGAACTGCCGTCAATGTTGTGCTTTGCCTCTGTGCAATGCCTGTCAGCACCTGTGTGTCCAATCGGACTCAAAGCTGATCGTTTGCTCTTACTGACATTGGTCCCTTTTTTCTAGGAGTCTCTGTCCAAACCAATTTGCTGTGAAGTATAATCTGACTTGAGTGCTGACTGCTTCATAACTTGGTTTCATATTCATTATTTTGAGCCTCAAACTGCTCTCTTTGATACTATATTAAAATCCAATGATGTAACATTACCAAAATATATTGTGTATACAAACAGCTGCACTTCTTCTAATGTTTCGCCATTGAAAAGATTCATTAATAAACATGAAATAATACAGAAAAGAAACAGTGAGATGCTGGGAACAGCAACGGCAAAAAATGTTTCCCTGTTTGTCCTTGGTGGTCTGGCAGAAGCGTATACATTGTGGTTGCTGTGTTAGTTGGATCTTGAAATGGTTAACATGATCAGAATCACACGAATCACAAGTATCTTTCTAAAGATGTATGACATGAGTACTGTTCATAAACAGCAGTTATAATTGTGATAATAAGAAAGCATTCCCTGACCTGCGACTGTAGGATTTTTCACAGCCTCAAATATATGAATTGACTTTCAAAGGTTACATTTGCTTTGCAGGTTCCTCCTACGACAACTCTGATACCTGAGATTTTAGATCAAAACTTCCTTCATCATGAACATGATCAAAAAAATAGGTTAATGTCACTGATTATTACCTTTCCTTCGAACGTGAGGCCAGGCTTGTATGCTACAGGCGTCTCCATGAAGGAGGCCGATCTGACATACCTGTTGATAGTCATCCGTGCGTCTCCTTTCAGAGTGACCCCTAGGCGGTAGGAAGTAAACAGATCACAGATCAGGATGTCTCTTTGCTAAATGTTGCTTAGTGCTGGGCTCATGATGGTCTTGAAATATAGCAGAATAAGGTCATTTACCTGCTTTCTGTAAAGTGTCTCAAGATGACATTTTTTTATAAACTGGCACTACACAAATAAAGATTGATTGATCAGGAAGTATTGAACTACTGAACATTATCCAGCAATTAGTCAGCCTACCTGTGCCAAACTCCTCCAGTTCAGCAGTCACCTCGAAGCTGTTGATGTACATGAAGTTGGTGAGGAAAAACTCGGCCATGTTCACTTTTTGTGTAGCACAACCGCTTTTATCCGTCTAGTAGAAAATCAAAAGAGTCAACACAATTCTTACTTAAAAAGTTCAAAGGAGGGGTAAAAAGGAAATGTGCATACAGAAAGCCAAGTGTTTTGTTACGTAGATTACTCACTGTCATATTATAAGTCTTGCAAGGGTTTATGTCTTTGGTCCTATAATACCAGTAAACGGAGCCTATTCGGCAGAACACCGCCTTGATTGAACCTTGAACTGGTTTCCCATAGGTGTACCTGGAGGACGCACAAGAATAAAAGATGCTTTTAAAGAAAGTCAGAGCTGGATTGATGATTGATATAGAAGAGATTTGTATTGAAAGTTAATGTCATCTCATTGCCTAAAAAGTGCAGGTATCAAGAAACAGCAGAACATCCTCCAAATCAAATAAGTCAAAATGAAATGATACCTCATTTTTCTACACTGCCAAAATGAGAACAAAATTGTATTGACTTCTTTGCAGTCTTCTGGTTTAGTCTAGGCACAAAAACTACATTGATTAGTTTCAGAAAAGAAGTCAAAGGGTGGACCAAGCTTCAGGGGGAAAGTCTGACATTTTATGGGCTCATCTATTGCCCCTTATTGCCGCTCAGAGCAGCATTTATCAGTTATCCAACTTTGTCACCAGCAAAATGTATTACTTAAAGGGTTAAAGGGTTTACTTTGGTATGAGTGAAACGCCTGCTCTTGAATAGACCAAGCATTTATATACCGTGACTTGGGAATCAGTTCTATTCATATTTTTTACATGAATAGAACTAGAAGATGTTTGACTCACTTTCCACAAATCTTTAGCGGCGCCTCTTCATCCATTACGCTGACCATGCTGGGCAGTTGAACTGTAACTTCATATTTTGGCGGGACTGAGGGAAAGAATTTTTTATTTTTATTTTTTTAAATGATACTGCTGAAAATGTACATGAATCAAGCACTTCATTACTTTGGAAGATTTCCATTTTTACCAAATTCCTTGACAACAAAGGTGTGAGTTATTTTTTCTCCTTTGTCTGTGATGGCGCTGATCGTGTAGGTTCCTTGCTCGGCATCAGAATTCATTGGGTGTGAAAAGTCAAGGATGCCAACATCAATAGACTTATCCAGCCACTGGGCGATGCGATTTGAATTTGGATCCTATAGAGAGACAGAAAACCAGAAAAGTGAAGGGCTGTGAATTCTTTCAATATAGCATTCAACACAACATTGTTTTTAGCTCAGTTTTTCATTGAAGTTAGTGGAATTACGCGGAGCAAAAGTGACTGTCAATTACAATGTATAGCCTAGCTACCGTCCCTACACTCCTGCTGTTTTCTCAGTTGAAGGGCTGAGCTGACCAACATCTCTGGTGGCTAATATGTATACTCCACGCACTTACAGTCTATAGACAAACTCAACCATAGACTAGCAAAGATATAATCTGGGTTGGAGTTGTCAGTTTGACAAGAACATTAATTATGTTAAGAAACAGCCCAGTATCATAAGAATGAAACAAATGAACACATTAGTTGTTCATTTGTGTTATTAACTTTTTCACTGTGACTTTAAGCAGTTAGAAGAAGAAGCACCAGAGGTAGCTTCTCTTACGATTGCTGTTCATGAATCTTACCTGGAGCACCACTGAATCGTACTGAAAAAGAGAAGAACATGAGAAGATTTTTGTGAAAATGGGTAAAGTATAAAAAGAATTTGCACAAAGCACAAGTTATTGTTGTACACAACAGAATTCCAGTACCAGAAAAAATATTTGAAGTTCTGTATAGTTTGACCCATGTCCCATCTGTTTACATGGAGAAGGCAGGGTTTATGACCTATAGTATGCAGGGGGAGCACTAGATATTCTGGCTTCACTCCTAGGCGGCTGTTGCTCTGTCCATCTTAATAAACAGCCTTTTCGGTTCTGACACAAATTAACAACAACAATAATAAACAAACGTTAATTAAAGCTTGCCTGAGTACAAAACAAACTAGAACAATGCATCAGTGGCCGTTTGTTATGGACAAATAGTCCCAAATAAACAAAAGATTTTAGCATCCTTTTTTTCACGAGACGAGTAGAAACCAAATCCTTTCAGCACAGTTTCCTCTTCATATAATAGATTTGAATGAAATTAATGTCTGTTGCACAAAGCCATATTTTTAGCCTCTCAGTGTAAAAAGAAAAAGGCCTTGAGTTTACATTGGTTCAGATGTTTGGGTCAAACGCCAAATGAACTCTGACAGCATGTTTATCACAAGACTACACACAGCACTTCACACCCACGCTGTCTTTACATGTAAAAAAAAAAAAAACAGCCCTACTTTCACCTCCCACTCTCCGAACTAAAATAGACCTCCTTCTTCAGATTCACTGACTGCTCAGGAGAAATTACTCCAGACTACAAGTACACTCTACCAGAACATGTCATGTAGTATAACAGGATAAAAGGAAACATGTTTAACTTACCACTCGTGCTTTAGGGACGAAATCTGTATCCAATGAGACCATTCGAAACCTGACTTTAAGTGAAAGAAGAAGAAAACACATCAGTTCATTTATTCATTTAACAAACTGACATCCATACATAATGAGGACAACATCTAGGAAAAAATGCTGCTGCAAAAAAAGAAATGAATAAAATCCTTCAGTACATTTTCCATTGAGTTCCAGCAGATACTTAAAATGAGGGATACATAATATTCCTGACACTGGGGCCACAACCAGCAGGGAAAAAGCCATTTGCGGAGTCAGATTTAAATAAATCTCTCACACACTTTAGACTGCTTCTTAAGAGTGTTCATTAATCCACATAATTAGGATTAAAGACACATTGACAACAAGTGCAGCTGGCCTGTATTTGTGGTTTTTATATGCTATATTTTATTCATTGTTACCAAGAATGTTTGAGGAACAGGCATTTTCTGTTAGTTAGGTTTGTTTCTATTTTAGTCTCACCTTAAAAAAGATTAGTGTTTAAAACTTAGGTCAGCACCCACAGGTCCTGTCCTCTACTGTTTATCTCAGCATAATGTAATTGTAGCGCGATTTTACATTTCTACCAACCCCACCTGATTTTTATGTTGCTCCCCTTTCCCTTCACCAGCTGGAGTCCTAACAGCTGAATAAAGGCATAATTTCTACAGTTGTCAAGTCTTGTCTCAGCAGGATGCAGATATTATAATTCAGTCCAAAATAGTGCTGCTGCAGCAGATTTGGTAAGCAGGCTGAGCCGTATGAACAGTAAATATTCTGCAGTATTCCTGCCACTCAGAAACAGAAGTTTTTTAACACCTTTAGTGTCCTCCTAATGAAAAAGAGTGAGGTTAAAAAATATATAATAATAAGAATTCAAAACTCACCAGGCTGTCCAGGCGTGTAGATTGGTTTATCAGTTTGGACAATGTGGATGCAAGTAGGCGGCTCAATGAGGACTTTGGTCTTCTTGGTTATTGTGTCTTTCCTACCCTCAAGAACAATAATAACGTTCGCCACCGTTATCATGCTCACTTCAGGAACCTGCAACACAAAACACAAGTCCATCAGGCAGGAAACACCACAGTCCCACTAAGGATTCAAAGCCAGGCTTTATGGTCTATCAAAGCAAGTGTTATCTGATGTAACTGGAACTGGGCATTTACTCCAGGATTGTTGAGCATCTGGGCCTCAAATGACCGGATTACACAACAGGTTTGAAAAAAGATAAATGGGAGGACGCTTTGTTTATCTGAATGCATGACTAAAATGTGTTGCCAGTAGTGATGCACTTTTCTGAAACTGTTCCATCTATGCGGTATGTGTGCAGTAAAACATTTGCTTCATCATGATCTTTGGCATTGACAGCCTCAGTCATGATGCTTTCAGTATCTTCAGATTGTTTTAAATACTTCAGGAATATTTGAAACCTGAGAGTTATACCATTCCAATAATCTGAGGACAGATTTGAACAATACTGTTCAGACTGTTTAGCTGAGAGGCCTTGAAACCAGCGGGTAAAAGACTCTTAGTAAAGGACTGATAAAATCGACAAGGATTAAAGGACTGACTGAGAAAGAAAGAATGTAGTTTACAAAAAGGTAAATTCTCTGTTTGCCCCCTCTTAACAATAACCTCAGTGTTCACGTCATTATTGAGTTGATTATCTAGCTTACATGCTTTTTTTTTTCTTAAAGTATTTTAAACATATGCAAACAATTGTGTCGAAGTCATCCTGCCGCTGTGGGTTTTGACTATATTCTGAACAAGAGGTATGTAACGTTATGACAAAACAAATACACAACATGATCAAGATTAAGTGATGGAAGCCGTTGGTCTTCTGTGTCTTTCAAAAATCAAAGACTAATATTGTTTATTTTGAATCAACTTAAAGGGTAAACAGAAGTCTCGGTTGAGGTGAGACAAAGTAAAGTATGAATCCAATAGACATTAAAAAAACAAAGTTCAGCTCCAACTCGCTGCCAGTGAAATGCAGAACCAAGTATCAAAAAGCAGTGTTTTATACATAATATGTATCTTAACTGACGTGCTTAATAACGACAAGTTGCCTAAATATGTGTACAAATAATGTGACAGACCTTAAAGTCAAAGCAGCGATAAAAGTCTCGTGTGATCGATGTCTCCACGATGACGTTTTTTTTTCTACCCGTCTCCATTTGTAGGATAACAGTCAGACAGATGGGCTCTATGGGGTCGTGGATCTGTGCACACAGGCTCTCTTGATACCCTCCTCTGAGCCGGGAGCTCAGTGTCACCGCATAAAGGCTGCATGAAAAAAGAGTGTCAGATTAGCAAAATAATGAGGTCATAAATTACAGATATGGACAAAATGTGAGCAGAAAACCCTGCAGGTTCAATCGTAGTATAGTCCAACTGATTATTTTCATTGAGCCAGGACTTTGGATTCTGTTTTAGCCATGTAACGATACCTCCTCATATAATTAAAAATCCATACAAATAAGGGCCAATTCAAATCACTGATGCGAAAATATTTATTGCAATACTCTATTTCAACCAGCAGAGGGCACTGTCTATTTCTTTTGGCTTCTCTTGTTCGACATCAGTAGCTGAAGAAGTGAGGCGTACATACCAGGCAGAAACAAGTGAAGATTTTAAAGGGGGGCAATGCGTCTTGTTGGCTGAAGAAGGGAGGTGAGCAGTCAAGACAAAAACAGTGTTCTTATATTGAAAGAGATTAAATGAACAAATATCAAAACCGACATGATGCCAGATGTAAAACGGCGCCAATTTGAGAAGCTCCTCACACCAAAAACCTATTATAAACTTGCCGCTAGGGAGTAGATTGAGACATGTTTCGAAGACACTGGATTACAGGATGTGTTTTTCTGCTCACAGAAGACTGTCTGGAGCCCTGCTTGTGTAGAAGAAGCTGCATGTTACGGAGCCTTTCTTTTCTTTTTTTTTTTTTTTTTGACTCGTACAGAGAAACAGGCAGAATTGTTGTCTAAGTCCTTTCTTTAGACAGCAAAGCATCATAATGCAATACAGATAACGATTCAGTGACGGATTTGCATCCAGTAACATTTGAGAGAGAGAGAGGGAGAGAGACATACTGCAGCAGGCATTGCACACATGTACAAAAAATACACATGTATTTGACGTGGATGTCCAATCCTGCACAGGCTGTCAAGTGTGATTGGCGACCACCTGCATTATGCATAAAGCAAACTTTTGCAGGCAATATGGAATGCGATTGTTTGTTGGTTAAATCTTGCTTTACTTACGTTTCTTTAAGTTTGTGGGATGATGTCAGAGTTGTCAGGACCGCAGCTGTGATGATGACAGTGAACATTTGGAGCACAGGTGCCATGTCTGCAGATGAGCAGCAGGCAACTTTAGCAGAGTGGACTGACTGCAGAAGGAAGCACTTCAAGATCCAGCAGTGCAGCCTTCAAAGTTTTCTCCAACAGTGTCAGTAGTGGTGCGGAGTGGCTGTTTATATCCTTAAACTTCTGACACCTCCTCTCCCCAAGTTTGTTTAACATTTGCAGCCTCCTCCCTGATCCTGAAGGAGTTTATCTTCCCAAAAGGTTCAATCACACAACCCTGCCAGCTGCCAGGAGACAGTTTCTGAAGAATTTTAAAGTCCACACTTCAATGAGGCGAAAATATTGAAAATATAGGAGCATGTTGTTTCAACCCTGTTAGTGTAACAACAGGTCCGGGTACAACATGATGTTTAGACCTTAGAGATAATTGAGACCCTGAGACAGACGATCTCAACATCTGCAAGGCCCTGAGAATCTCCAAGTAGGGAGATTTATAATCATAAAAGCAGGACTCTTGACTGATGCACAATTCAGGCATCTCTCAACTAGTTTGGAGAACTCAGAAAAAAAAAAGGTTTTTGTCCATTATCCATATGTGTGGTCACAAGGGGGCTGGAGGCAATCTGAGCTGACATCGGTTGAGAGGCGGGATACACCCTAGAGTGTCACCTGTCAATCACAGGGCTGACATGTATAGACAAACAATCAGTAACACTCATATTCACACCTATGGAACATGAATAGTAGTTAGAGAGAACCCTACGTATGCATGGAGAGAACGAGCAACATACACGTTCTGTTGCACAACTTTATTTTCATTTTATTTTTTTAAGTGTATCTGATGATGTGGCAAGTGTTGAGAGAATTTTGGTAGATCTGTTTTCCAGGATGTGATGTTGAAACAGTGTAACATGACCTGGGTGTTCACACCGATGTGTTGCTTCATAGAGGTCTACAAGCTGCCATATCAAGAGTTGATCTGCAAATTCAACCGAAAGAATTGACTTAACCATCATTTCTGTTGTGCAATGTTTGGTCAAAGCAAATGTCAATATTATTTATACAAACTAAGCAATTAGGCAATACCTATTAAACACATGGCAGGACAGACAGGAGACTATTTATTCACAACACATGATCTGTCTCTATCAGCTGGTATTTACCATCAGTGTCACATGTTTCATAGTTTTACATCTACAGCTTTTAAAATGTATGAACCTTGAATTGTTTTAAAATACAAAGATAAGCTCACCTTTTGTTTCTGAGATAGGAGTGGACAAGGAGACGAGTGATGCACTAAACCGCCTGAACTTTCTGTCTTTTGTAGTATGCATTTTTTGTACTCAAATTTGCAATACAACTGTTAGAATCCAAACGGCATGAATTCCTAACTATCTGGAATTTACTCTGTAGCTAACGTTATAGGTAGTGGCTTAATGCTAACATTAGCTGTTGCCTAATGTAGCTAATGGGCTATTACATGTGTTGTTTTCCTTCAAATCAACCTGATGTCCCTACAGGTTCTGACTATCCCATGTCTTTAAGATGCTAATTAATCAAGATGCAGTACAATTATGTCTTATGTTTCTTATTATGTTAAGTAAAGCATTGTAACAGCAGAGCTCCTCGCCCTCTACCTGGTGTCCAGGAAAATAGCCCCCTTGTAAATATGAAAGTCGGATCAATGGAGACATTTCCACCACACAGACCTACACAAGATCGGACTTTTCCTGCCTAAAAGAAGCAAATTAGAAACTGGCTTTACAATATAAAGTGCAAGTGCTCCAATTGTGTTGAGTTTTTCATTCGTTTCATTTTTTTTTGTCCCAGTCGACTGGAGGCAACACGTTCAGGTGACAGTTTCCAGGGTGTTGTTCCTCCAGCTCTTCTTTTATCTTCTTTTATCTTTTGTCTCCTCCCGCCTTTGATCTCTACTGCTGCGAAAATCAATCACAGACAGGACTGAGTGGAATAGAATCAAAATATTTTAAAGTATTGTTATCTACCTTTGGTTTTACTGAAAGCGTGCTGCACCTTCCTTTTTCTACATTAGTACCAGATTCACTCACAGCGCTTCATGTGTAGTTCAAACTGGCAATTTTTTAAATCCTAGACATGAAGACTGGCACTTACAATTAGACACTATTTTTTACAGATGGTTAGCTTTTGCAGAGACAGAGTTTCTTGCAGGGTCACCATTACACTCCAAACGTATATAGATCCTTTCCCATCATGCTCTTGGTGGAAATGTACGTAAATAAAATCACAATAGTTGGGCGCTGGTGGCACAGTGGTTGATGCGCGCGCCCCATGTATGGAGGTTGTGTTCCTCCAGGTGGGCCACCCGGGTTCAGATCCGACCTGTGGCTACTTTCCCGCATGTCATTCCCCGCTCTCTCTCTACACGATTTCTGACTCTATCCACTGTCCTGTCTCTCCATTAAAGGCATGAAACGCCCAAAAATAAATCTCAATAGAGAAACCAAAACAGCTTTTGGCCACAGCTGTCTTGTGTGTACAGCAGTTTGTTATATGCAATGATTTAGACCAAACATTAGCTTTGCATTACCAGCATGCGGTTTCCACATGCCAAAAGTAGATGATCGCAGTACGGGACCATCTGAGGACACGATGACAGCAGCCCTCTCACATGTAACTCCCATGTTTACACTCTATATTTAGTTTGCAGCTTCCTTTAAGGTGCCCATGTATATATAAAGAATGATGTCATACTGTTTAAATCATGCCCTCTGGAGTTGAAATAATAAACAACACAATATAAAACCACTAACTGAAGGCTTTAAAAGGTTGTTACTAACGAAAACAAAGATGTCAGCACATCATGTGATTATTTCACTGCCCAGGAATTGTCTTATTTCCCCACCTTGTTTTAGCTGTTTTCACACATGCACTCCTGATTATTTCAGAGTCCAACACTATTATGACACGTTTTGCCTTTACATCCAAGTATATCAGTGCTACGTGTTCAAAGGGTATCAACAAGAGAGCGGAGAAGAACATTCTGGCAGTTTCATATTGTGTGCTCTGGGATTGGACCAGACACATGATGTACAGTCTGTGGTGCTGGATATAAAGGTCATCCCCCTCCCCACTCGCTCGCTGTTAACTTTCCTGACTAGTTTCTGCACAGTGGGCGCGCACTGTAGCTGTTCCCACTCAACGTTCTTGAAGCCAAAATACGCCGCTTAGGGGCGCTTCCATCTTGCGATTTTGACGTCATTTGGAGCCAGAGTCTGCGCAGTAGGGTCCGGGGGCAGGAGCCCTGGTAACACGCCCCGCCCACTTAGCGTACTGCCCTGATGACTTACGCAGCCCAGCTACGCCGAAAGCGCTCTGCCGGTCTACGATGAAGAAATGTGTAAGTACAACAAACCACCGTATTCAAAGTCTTATATTTAAACACACTGTGTTTTTAAAAATCCCGCTATTTTGATCAGTACTGAAAATACGTGGGCTGCTGGGTCCTCTGTTTTTAACGAAATCGTTCTATATTTAAGCTATATTTAAGCTAGGTTAGCACCACAGACCGTAGGCTACAGGTGTTAAGATATGTTGTATTTTGTTAGAAACTGATAGTCTGCAATGTGATTCATGTCTGCTTTTCTAATATATTTAAGTGAACAGTAAATCAGTTGTTTTTGCGTCTTCATTTAGGCAAAGAAGAGATAAAAGCAGCTGGTCTGACATCTTCCACAGAGGCGAAGTGTAAGTTAAAATCATCTTTTAAGTTATATATCCTGTGATTTTTATTTAAGTTTCATAAGAGGATTGTCAAAACAAGCTATTGTTAACAATAGTCTTCTAAAAATAAAAATCACACTGAGTCATACACCAGCTAAATGTTAAATAGAAAGGTGATGTTTTCTTTTCCATTTTACAATCAACAGAACCTAAAAATGACTCATTTCAACCTTCATCTGTACACCTGTTACAGAGGTCAGGCTGGGGTCACATAGTTTGAAGGAACCTCCTCCCTCCCTTTTTCACCTGTGCTTGGACTAAGAGCTGTGCCAGATGCCCTGTTCATCCACTGTGGGAGAAATGACCTTCCACCAGCAGCTCTCCCAGATGAAGAGTCCTCTCTGCCATCACCCAGAGGAGCTGATCGACGTCTGAAGAAGGTGGACAGAGTCTGGTGCTTTGTGACAGTGAACAGTGAGAAGGCTACCATAGTCATCGTCAGATAAAACACAGAGATCCAGGTCAATATTTAATTTATTTTTCTTAACATGATGTTGCCCTGTGTTTGAAAGGCCAGATGCTGGAGGGTTGTGTTGGATTTGCTTTTCCATCATGGTTTAACTGTCAAACAATCATCCAGGATCTTTATACTTTATTTGATTTTTCTTGGGATTCCTTTGTTAAATTATTTTTTATACTTTCTCCTATGTCCCAGCAATTGGACCTGATGGTCTCCCTTACTTATTTTTCACATGGTTAATGAAGCCAGGGGTTGTTTATTGAAGATTTATTTTCATAAAATGTTTAAATAAACTTTTTAAAAATCTGATATGACTGTCTCTGATTAACTGGAGTACAACGTGTTGGTCACAGTAAAATAATTTAGCAGTTAAGTTTATAGCTCACATTTGAAAAGGCCTTGAACTGACATTAATTTCTTCTTGACCAACAACAGCTAAGACAACAACAAAGCTAACAGACGAGCTCAGCTAGTCACAGCCGGTCTCGTCTGAGATAAATGGCCTTCAAACTTATTTAATATTAAACATTTAAAGCCATTAAGCATAGCAAGATACGTATGAGATTCCATTTCCATTTATTCAATCACAGACTTGTCAAACAGTCTGGCATGTTGTGCTGCTGTTTTCAAGAGTTAATAACTGAAGAGAAGAAGACCATCGAGAGAGGACAGGAAACACTCAGGGGACGAGTCCTCCATGTTGCTGATGGATCTGAATCTGAGAGCATCTTCTGTAATAAAGAAAAACAATCATGGAGTTAAATGTAAAGTATAATGAATTTTACTGTGATGTTTATGCCTCAGACCTGAAATCAGATCTGTCCTGAGGTTCTGCTAAATTTCAGGTTCTAAAGTTTGTTTTTATGACAGACAAAATATATAATAAGACATGATGAATCCAATAATATGATCAGCTTTATGAATTCATGTTTTAAGACAAAAGTGTTCCTGCCACTTTCTATTGAAGATTATTTTAAACTGTCATCACATGGGCCAGCCTGATAAATTAAACTAATGTTAAACATTCTCATATAATCAGACAGCCAATTTGTGTGCTGAACCTCACCGGAGCTGGAATCAGACTCTGGACTGCTGTTTCCTTTGAGCACTGATTTCCTTGAAGACAGAAAGAAGAACAATTTAAACATGAACTTCTTGCAGAACCATAGAGGCTGTTAAAATCTTCTGCTAGTCTTCTTTACATTTTAGGAAGGATTATAAATTGTTACTAAAATTACTTTGATGCAGATAGCGGTTACAGTAACACGGTCCAATCATATGAGAGATCATTTTACCTTTGAGTCCTATGTGAAGGCGTTCTCTTCAGAATCAGCACTGCAAAGACAAGATGATGGCGTCCACCTTCACAACCTGCTGCTTCAGCCTGGCTGCATCATGGTCACCTACAGGAACACCACAGAAATACAATCAAAGTACTTCACTTTATTTATCAGAGGATGTACTGTATGCAAAGTAAAACAAAATTAGCTGTAATTCCTCAAAAAGATTTGAGACTGCTTTGTTATTTGAGAACACAGATTGTTTCTTTTCCCTTCTCTCTGTTTGCCTGTACATGACCTTTTAGTGCTGTAAAAGATGCTACAGTAAATCCTGGATCAGCTGTGTGGATGGTGTGACTGTGTGGTGAAGCTTTGTTAAAGTTGTCACGCACATACTCATATGCCTTTGGAGAGTAAAAGTGCAGTGTGGTGGCAAACTGCTTATAAAATATAAAATAGTATTTTATTGGTGAGGTGCCCCAATCAAAGCGTCCTACAGAGTAGCAGCAGCTTTAGAGGGAGGAGACGAGAGCATTATGGAGAGGGCACCGGAGGGGGCGAGCTGGGGGAGAGAAGCGCGACCCGAGAAAAAGGAAATCCCCAGTTTAAAATAAAATGTTGGTGAGAAGAGGGAAACAGGACGACATAAATGTCAATGTTGAAATTCTTTTGAATACAGAGGCTGTGAATGTTCAGTTTTCTTTGGCTATAAAAAGGCAACAATAGCCTGTAGTTTAATCCTGGTGTTTCTCTTCGTTAACGATTATTGAAGAGAAATAAAAAATAAATGCATGACATTTAAAACATATTAACATGTGTGGGGGAAAACACGATCTTTATGTCTTCTTTGATTGTCTCTTCATAACTACAATAACATCAGCATGTTGTGTGTAACACTGGTCTCCTGCATTAACACCTTCCTTTCAAAGGTGATAAATACACATAAAGTCACAATCACCGCAATGTTTGTCAGGTTTTGTCAATTTTTAGAACAATTTCTCAATGAGTGTCATTAAATTTACAATATGATCAACTTGTGACTGTTGAATTGGTCGTGTGTGGAAGACAATGCAGAACATTTATCAGTTTAAGCAGCATGATGCTCGGTTAATATTACATTTCACCACCGCAGGTTGTTGATGTTTGCGTTCACGTTTCGGTTAGTCTCTTAAATCAGTAACAGTTATATTAAATCAGATCTTACCTTTACTTTTATCTGGATACATAGAGAAATATTCTACCCTCGTATATAGTACTATGAATTTCAGCCTGCACGGTGAAAGTAAAACCTGTTACTCTCGGTATAGTCCACTTATCACTCAGACTGTAAACATGTACACATTAGTAATGATGCAGGCCAGATTTAAATTAATATACTTTGTTTTTGCCCTCGATACTTTTTTGAGACTTTACCAGACGTTTTTATTTTTGCTGTAAAATAAGTGTACAGTCAATGAACCGCATCTATGAGCAGATTTTATATTACGATTCTTGGTTTTAAATACAATTTCAATCACAATAACGACATAACAATATCAAGAAACATGGCCTGTCAGTTATTAGGTTTGCTCATTTAATAAAATAAAATAAAAAGATAAATCATGCCGGATAAGTAACCTAGCTTTACAACATTTCAGCTAACCTTAGACTGCTTATGTGTTAGCTAGCTAGATAACGACTTTAACTAATGACACATAAATCACTTTTTTACTTACCGAAAGAACTGCAAAGATCCCTTATCTCCCACAGGTCGGTTAGAACAGTTTACTGCAGAACAACTCATTTTGCCAGCTCAAAAAAGATGAAAAAACTGAACGGAAAAATTCAATGACGTCTCGGCTTTCCTTCACTACGTAACTTTTGTTATTCACAAAGAGAGCTACGCAAGATCGGCGGCTGTCAATCATCGTCAAATATGACGTAAAATCCCGTTTTTCAACCTCAAATAACTTATTTAAAACAAACTTCACAGAAAAATGAGCACTTGAACACAATGTAGGGTGATAATAACTAATGATCACAGCAGAGTTTAGGTTTGGAAAAAAATTATGTGACGAGTATTTTAGCTTTACAGTTTGACCCACATCCCGTCTGTTATCATTGAGGAGGCGGGGTTTATGACCTATACTGCAGCCAGTCAGTAGGGGGAGCTCTAAAAATAAAAGCTTCACTAGACCGGGGACCTTGTCCCGTCCATTATTTTTAATGTTTCTGCATCATTCCCACATTGAATTGACACCAATTTTATGAGGGGCCTGGATGAAAATATTCCAGGTATAAAGTCAGAGTGAAAACATTTCTCTGTTTGCATTCACACATGCAGCTCATCTTGAAAAATTTCAGGACCTTTTCAGGATATTTTTTCATGTTTGAAAAAACCATAAGAAGTATAATGAAGAGCAGGAAGTTAATTAATTTCAGAATAAAACAAATGTGATCCAATCCCTGTGTAAGATCAACAGTTTGAGTTCAAATATTGACTGACAGGATCCAACATAAGGATCCACATTCTTACTGCTGATTTAATCATTTCCTTTTGTCTTATTCCATTTTTTTTATTTTTTTTTATTTCTTACCTCTAATATGTTCAGTGTTTCTATTCAGAAGACATCTTAACTCAGGATTTGACCCTGTTGGAGTTTCATCACTGACTGCACCTTTTCAGCAGTTTTATTCTATTGTCAGCACTGTGTCTATTGGTCTTCAACAGTGATGATCTCATTGACCTCAACTAAATTATAATTGTATACTCTGGAGCTAAGCTTGCCCTCTCCAGTTGATGCTCATGTTTCCTCTGCACGCTCCTTGGTCCATCACTAGCGCCTGCCAGTTCCCCCACTATACGCTCTGCTTTGCTATTTTCAACAGAGCTAGTATGTAAGTATGCATCAAGCTTCACAGAGCAGCTCGACCTGGACAGGAAGTCAGACATGGGAATGCATGGAGCAGGGGTGCCCAAACAGTCGATCGCGATCGACAGGTAGATCGCTGAGTGATTCTCAGTCGATCGCGAGATGTTTAGTCAATATAAAATACAATTGTAAAATAGAAACGTGATTTCAATTTCATATCATTGCAGTGTTTCCCACACATAGACGATACCTGTGTTGGGAGCCCAAGTATACTTCCAACCTGTTTGTATTTAATTTTTCATTTATTCATGAAATTGCTGCGTGCATGAGAGAGCGAGCGAGAGAGCGAGCGGGGGAGCGAGAGAGAGAGCGCGCAAGAGAGTGCAGGCACACGCAAGGACGTGCACCCGGTAAATGTTTTACCAAAAAGTCATAAATAGAAACTATGCTGTGAGTTAAACGCATTTGATGAAGCTGCAGCTACTTTTCTCTGCTCCTCTCTGCTGTCATGACTGTGAGCATCGCGGGGGACGAGACACACCAACAAACAGCGCAAACGCAAACGCACACGCACACGCGCACACACGCGCGCACACACACACGCACACACACACGCACACACACACACACACACACACACACTGGCAACTTTAAAAGTAGATCTAGGTTCAAAAAAGGTTGGGCACCCCTGGCATGGAGCATCCGGTCAATTAAAAAAAAAAAAAAAAATCGGTGTACTCCAGATTACTCCCGTGTGATCTTCTAGTTCTCCTGTGAACCAGAACCTGACCTGTGATCTCGTGAACCCTTGAATGCAGCTGCTTTATGGCTGTGTGCTTAAACTGAGCTAAACCATCTCATGATTTTCTTACAATGTCTGAAATCTCCTGCAAAAGTGATTGTTTGAAAATGACTTTGTTGTAAGGCTGGTTTAAAGACAACTACAAAAAACCTCACTCTGGATAATTAGGTTTCTTCTCAGTACTAGGAGGGAAAACTATCTAGAACACAATGGAGCAGAACAAAAAGAGTGTTTAAGCCTATGTAGTGATTAAAAGTAATCAGACTGACCATTAGCATCTATGGGAGAATGGCTTTCAAAGTGGTGAGGCCAAATACCACTGCTCTTCTTCAATGGGCTGTTAAGATGAGGCTGTTCCTTTCTTTATTACTTTGTTTTTCTTTCTTTCTTACTTTCTTTCTGAAAATGAAATGAGTTCTTCTAACAGTGGGATTAAGGTCTGTCCTTCTTCACTGTTTCAATGATTTGAGATTGAACCTGTGTACATTTTCACCTTTGCTTTAGTAAAATCAATGAATGTGGCACTTTTCAGAAAATGCTTCTTTCATTACATTTTTGGAGTGAAGAAAGGATCATCATGCAATTAAAGGCATATTGTTGTTCCTCAAGTTTGATATGAAATATTATGAAAATGTACGCCTGGACAGAAATTGTTTTAAACCTCAGTTAAAATGTAAGAAATGTACAGTGGCTGTAGCCTTTGAAGTTATTCAACTTTTCTGATAAATGCAACTTAAAAAAAACAATCTACCAAGGCCATTAAAAGTATACAAAGATACAAACTCTATTTCGTAACAAAGAACCTGTTTGTTGCTTAGCAAAGAAATTTGCCCAGACTATTTGTTTCACAAAGGTGATACCTGC
Organism: Labrus bergylta; assembly: GCF_963930695.1. Lineage (NCBI taxonomy): Eukaryota > Metazoa > Chordata > Actinopteri > Labriformes > Labridae > Labrus > Labrus bergylta. The sequence goes on from NC_089205.1 coordinate 4,354,094, forward strand.
TTTCGCAAACAGCACTGGTTCCAGCATTTGACGTCATTAAATACATAATTGCAGATAAACAGAAGGCACTTTGGCACTGCAGCACTTTTCCATGCTTCATACTGTATGGCAGCTCTATGGGAGGTGTGTGGACGTGATGTGTGTGTGTTCAGGCAGGAGAGGGCAGCAGACGTTCGGGCTGAGAGCAGGCTGTTTGTTTCATGTCTCTCATCTCCAAATCCAGGGAGGGGCTCATTAAGTCTGGCTCCCCATCTCTGCCTGATGAATTCTTTATCAAAACAGTATGTTCACCCTGTGCCCCTACAAAGATATCATATTAAAGTTCAATTAACTGGGGCTTGATGATCTCAATGAGATGATCTTTTATAGCTAAAAGCTCCCTCCCTGCATGGTCCGAGAGGCCTTCCACACAGATGGTGCGCATGGAAACACAGAGGAAGGAACATCCACCAGTGAATAACAAAGTCAGACGCTGCACGGGGATTTAGACGTTCAAAGGAGCAGCTTTCGCCTCTGGGTCATGCGGGGCCCTCTTGAGTCGGGGAATAAAATCTGTTGTTTAACCAGCCTTTATTGGAATCCACATTCTACCAAAATGTTCAAGATCAGGGACAAACAGAAAGCTGCAGCGCTGGTACATGAGCCAGCGATGAGCTGACAGTGAGGCTATGAGAGTGTGTGATTCTCATGTTGTGTGTGTGTGTGTGTGTGTGTGTGTGTGTGTGTGTGTGTGTGTGTGTGTGTGTGTGTGTGTGTGTGTGTGTGTGTGTGTGTGTGTGTGTGTCTGCAGTGCTCGAGTGAGGATATGTTGAGCTTTAGGTGGTGGATATAACAGAGATTCTGTTTCCTCTCTTGTTTGGGATGTGTAAGATTCATGCAGCTCTTCCTTTGTTTGTTTGGAATCCCTTAGGTGCTGCAGAGACCTGGACACTGCTTTTTAGATTTTGTGTGATTTGAGGGTCTTAGGACTCAAAGGAGAAAACCCCGTCAGATACCTCGGCACTCTTTGTTTATCATTGTTAAATACCTCTGTTTTAACATTCCAGTTAGCTTTGAATGACCTACTTGATTCACATTTTTAATGTAAACAATTTTCACTGAACTGAATCTTTGAAATAAAAAAAAAATTGTAAATAAGTATTTTGTGATTTGTTTCTATAGTAATGTCCTTATAAGGGGATTAATGTGTTAATCTTGCTCACGGTGAATCTGAATACCTGAATATTTTCTGCTGCTTTCTCATATCCGCTCAACCCACCTTCACACAGAAAAGTTCACCAGAGGGTCTCGTGGCAAAAATTCAGCTGTTTGCATTCACACATGCAGCTCAATCTGGAAAATGTTGGGACATTTATGGAGTTATGTGCATGTTTGAAAATACAACACAGCTGTAGTATGTATCACAAATATATAAATACTGCAACATTTTACATCTTAATTTTAAAGGGAAATTACAACCAAGCACTATTGCCAACATTTGTATAAAAAAGACTGACTCACTTGTCTTTAGGTCAGATTTATTCATATAAATGTGCTTTTACTTTTACTCTGGAGATTTACTCCGCTGTATGAGCCATTAACGTGTCCTTTTCTGCTGCTTCAAAGCTACAATGGCGACCCCTGAGGGTGAGAACTATCTTGTGTTATATGCCTGACTTTTTGATATTCAAAAGATAAAACGAGAGAATTGAAAGAAAAAAATACTTTAAAAGGCTTCATGACTTATATCTGATTTTTAAATTAAGACATAATGAGACGAGCCACTGCATTAGAATCAACATTTTCAAAATGATAACACATACTGTACATGAAACAATTAAATTTACATTAAACCAGATGAATTATTGTCACAGCACTCCATTAATAACTTAATTTTCCTAAACTCATTTCATACTTTGTTCTCTTTGATACAACACTAATTTTGTGACACGGTATAAATTAAACAAGGCAAAGAACATACCACAAAGACATTGTACAAATAACAGTTCATTTAAATGACAGAAGGCAAGTAAGAAAAGAAATATATGAAATATATTGACATATTAAACCAGTAAAATTCATTCTAAAAGAAAATAAGTGATGAATGTGTATCATTTTAAAATTTGCAGCATGTGCTGATTTTGTCTACTGTTGAGAAAAATAATCAGAACTTTAATGTACCCAGTAAGAGTTTCTGTTTGACAGCTTACAAAAAAAGGTGTTTGAATTGTCGGCAGGTCTGAGGAGGATGCATGAGAATCACCCCGGGCTACCTTAAAGTGAAGAAAATATAACAATGTTTTTATTAACCAGAAAAACACTGTTAAAGTCATGTTGCAATTCTTGTTTATTGTTGCTCATGCCGGCTCCTGATTGGTGCGTTTGACTTGAATGATGACATGAGCTTCCATGTGGAAAACCCAGCGGAGCAACGACATATAGAAACATCACCAGACTTATTATCATACCACGGAGCACATTTCAAACAACTAACACAATGAAGTTTGAAAAACTCTGGTCACCTTTTCACTATTTTCTAAATTAACATCCCTAAGTTCAACTTCAAGACCCTGTTTGATGTCTTGTAACCCCTCCACTTGAATATTCTGATGTGTTTATCGTATCGTTTTGGCAAGTTGTGTCTTTATTTGACTGTGAAAGCTGGACAGTGACAGGAAACCAAGGGAAGGGAGAGCAGGGGTGACATGCAGCAAAGGGCCGAGGGTTCATATCCAACCTGTTTATTTTCTGTTCTTTCACTTCATTAAATGTGTCTGCCTTCTTCCTGTGTATTGATACGATTGACCTCGTCCTCTATACTGTGGCGATGGCATTGGTCAGTTGAACAGAAATAGCACAACATTGTAATTATCCATTGACTGTAAAATAATATGAACAGCATGTTTCCATCGTTGTCTGTCAAAAGTGTAGCCAAAATATCCCCATGACGGGTTCTGACATATTGTGCTGGTAACGAACTCCAAAGAATCAGAGGATGCACCTCCCCTGACTCACAGACACACCCCCCTAATGGGAAATAATATGTCTTTAAAAATGGCAGTAGATCACCACGGCAACTGGAAGAGGATCATTCTGTCCAGGTGTCCACGTCTTCGACAAGCCCTTAGCATCTCATCGTAGTCTTCGTTCATCAGTAGCTTCAAATACTAGATTGACCCTGGCTTTTCAACTCTGGGTGTTGCTCCACAACAGAGCCGGCGAAGTTGTGAGTAAACGCTAACAGCGCCGACGGTTGTGGTTCAAAGAGTGTGAGTGCACAGGAGGTCTCACTCGGACGATTAAAACTGTTAACAGACATACAAACTCTACTTTTGTAAATACTGAGACTGAGAAACAGACTCTGGGGTATTTTGGATTTATTGTGGCGCTGTTGATGGTTGTTGTTGTACTAACCTCTTCCTGTTCAATACACGGTGGAGGGAAATTTATCTGTGTGTTCTTTGGGCTTGCTTTACTTGGCTGTTGAGGCTGGTCAACTCCTGTGAAAAGGTCTGCTGGGTGTGAATCAAGTATTATATTATTTTGTCAGAACAATCCACTTATAGTTTGACCCCTGCACATCTGTTAACATAGAGGAGGTGGGGCCTATGACCGAGGAGCTCTAAGTGTTTTTGCTTCACTCCCAGGTGGATGTTTCTCTGTCCATCTTTATATACAGTCCGTGTAATTAACCTATCATAATCCAGTATTCAGCAGAAACTGTGCACTAATATCTGATAAAGGCAGTTTTTTATGAACAGAGTTTTGTGTATAATGAAGCTGTCGTTCCATATTTCGTCTCCTTCATGTGTATGTATGACTCTCTGGTCTCGTGTGGTCTCGCCTGCCTTCAATCCCTCCCTTGGGGCATGAATAAAATATTCTCAGTAGACTTGAATTGCTCCATCTGAGCCTATTGTTGTGTCTCCCCCATGGAACAAATCTCCTCCTGGTTAACCTCACATCGACTCCCACACCACCGACAAACCTTCATGTGTGTTTCTTTGTCATCTGCATTCAGCTGGAAAAACAAACCAGCCTCCTCGACTCTCTCTCTCTCTCTCTCTGTCTCTCTCTCTCTGTGTCTTTGTCATTGTGGCTCCTCAGCTTCCTCCTGGTGGTGGAGGTGCTGAGGGAGCAGGGAGAACGTTGTTTGAACTACAGTAAAACACAGCTCCCTTCAGCTCCCACATCAAAGGCAGAGGATTACCAACAGCCTGCTGTAATGAGACCACGATGACTTGAAATCGCTGGGACGGCTCGTTGCGCTTTCTCTCCCCCCACAACCACAACATCGTTACTGCGGTGGAACACCCTGAGAAAGACAACAGTAATCTAGTAATGTGGGTTTCTCTGGGCGTAAACTCATCTTTGTGTGTGTGAGCTAAAAAGCTCAGATTAGATAAATATCTGGCTTTGTAATGAAATAATCAGTATTCCTGCTGCAGGAGAGAAAGTGTGGTGAAAATGTTGTTAAACGTCATAGTCGTCTGACACCTTTAGACGACCTGTCCCGGCCAATAAACCTCCTCACCTGTCTTTATTCATGAGTCTAGTTTGATGTAAGACTCTGTTATAATAGTATTATCATAGCAGGTCTGCAAAGAAAGGTTGTTGCTCTTTTTTGAAGGTCAGAACGTATTTTTTTGATTCTTTTTTGGAATATGATTTTGCCGTTTTGCTTTAATTTTGACAGTGACTGATAGTCAAGAGAAGAGTGAAATGTAGGGACATAATGATTCGCTCAAGTCACAACACAATATGTAACTTAAAACTAAACCCACATTAGGATTTCATCCCGTTTTAAAGAATTAGTTTGAAGTCGATGTATGAATAATTATGATTCTTTTAATTCAATTCTGACAATTAATATGAAAAATCTAATTTTCCTTGTTTTTCTTTTTATACAATAAGCTTTTAAATGTTGTGTTTGTAAAGATACAAATAAAACAATGCAGATGTATTCTTTATTATAAAGTGGCTGTAATTATATTTTACAAAATGACATTTTTGACATTTTAATTTCAGATAAAATAATTATTTTAAAACAAATCCCAAATCAATAAAACATGTCAAACATTAATATTGAAAATATATTTAAATACACATTTCCTGTGTTTGTGGCACTGAAGCTCAAAAAGGTTTTACAAGACACTGAAATTTCTCAATTTTGTGTCACCTAATATAAGTTTTTATTCATGTTCTTGTGAAGTTTGGTCCTCATAACTGTCTCTAACATGTTAATCATCAGCTTCAATACGTAAAACACCACTGCATGTAGAAATCTCTGTGGCTCTTACTCATTTGAGCGAGGTGGGGGTTTCAAATCTTCTTCTTAATGTTATTAAGATGTTTTGGTGTCTCAGACTTGCTCTTTTTGTCGTTCATCAGTCTCTTGTAATATTCACACTCTGTTTTTGTCTTGTTGGTTTTTTCTGCTTACCTCACTTGAACCACACTTTCTACTTGCACTTGTCCACACAAACTCTTCACTCGCTTCCGCCATATCTGTACAACTCTCTTCTTCAGCTGCTGACGTCTAACGAGAGGAGTCTGAAGCAGATAGCGCCCTCTGCTGGAATCAAAAAAAGAGTCTCACGTTGCGTATTTTTGTGAAATCGATTTAAATTGTCCACATTTTCATTTATTTCTTAATTGTATCACGAGGTGTCGACAAGTTATCATTAGCGTCGTACCCTATAGTGACAGGTGTTTTGCAAGCGACAGAGGTGCCCACAAAGCAGAGGAAACAAAGGACTTCATTACGGTGTCTGCTTCTGCTGTCATTGTGGGAAAATGATGAAAAACATTTTTTATTTGTACAGAGATACGTCATCAGGTTATTTAAAAAACAAAAACACCAACACTGGAAATGATCATATTAAATAGGTTTGTAACCCAAGAGGACCAATCAGGTCACATTGCAGACTGACGCCACCGACGTCACTCACTTAATAGAAATCCTGAAAAACACGCTCATGGCACCCACAGGTCTGAAATATAAATAGACGGGAAATGATCCCGTACTAAAAAAAGAAGAAGCATACAGCCGTAATGAGGCCAAATTGCCATAAAGAGCGAAAATGTCATTTACTGTAGCCTACACACATAAATGATGTCAAATATGTGAGATTTAAAAACAACAAGTCTCCCTCCTCTTCACCATCTCAAAGGCCTTTGTTGTCACAGCAAGGTCTCATAACACTTACATTACATGACAAGTCCAGATAAACGTTACATTTAAAGAAATCAAATGTAAAAAAAAAAATACAAGACCTGAAAGGCTTGAAACGAGTCAAAAGAGCAGCGAGCAAAGATTACTGGTTAAGAGAAGACCTCTTATCTGAATTCAAGTAATGAAATGAAACGAACGCTATTAGCTGATGATCTCGGTTCTTACCGGTTCTAAAATAGAAAATACAAACGACATCTTGCGGCTTCACATGAGGAAGTAGCTCTACATTCAAACGCTCAGCTGCCAGAGTCTGAAGATGGAAGAAACACATTTTTCACAGTAAGAGAAAAACGCTCCTTTAATGTGGATTTTAGAAAAACAACTCATAATTGAACTATGTAGTTTTGGGTGCAACGGTAGACATCTTTGTATTTCACATCCTTTGCACTATGACCTCTGAAGTAAGAATGGACGAGAGGAGGAGAACACAATGCTTTTTATGTGATTTTAGTTCGACACAGTCGGTCAGATGCATCACTCTTCCTTGTCTGTCGTCCTGGAAGAGAGATCTCTCTTCTTCTCCTTTTTTCTGAATCCAGTTTGTGTTCTGTACAAATTGCAAACGCTCTGACGGCAGATTTGTGATTTCGGGGCAATATATATAATGCCTCAAATTGATTCCACTTGACTTTCTTGTGACCCCAAAGCAGCATCAGCCTGCAACTGCTCGTGACAGATTGCACGTCTTTGATTTGTGAGCGGCGGAATTGAAGAGAGATTTAGATTTATTTCATTATTAGACTGTTTTCATTTGACAATTTTTTCGAGGCCAGCGTTCAGTGAGAAAACGGAAAGAAACTGAAAAAAGAAAAGCGATAAACAAATCTTGAGCCAGGAATTTAAGCAGTTATTTTTCATTTTTTTCTCTTTCACAATCCATTGAGGGAGTCTAACCCTCAGTTTAGAGACCACTGCATTACACTTACCATGTTTTATCATTATTATCATGTAATCTATTCATTGATTAATGTAATTATTAAAGTCATGTTGCTCTTACATTTGGATTTCAATTGACTTCTAGTGAAATAACTTGTGTTTACTTATTTCTTCTCTGCTCTATGAACTATAGATTCAACAACAGTGGGATGAAACGGGGAGAGTTTTTAGAGGAAATGTCACATTTCAATCAGTTTTCACACAAATTAAATATGCTGTATGTGTTTTAGAATCGGATGTATTTATTTGCAAATCTTTGATCTTCATTTGTGAAATAATCACTTTTTTTTTTTTTTAATCTAATATCACATGTCATAGTTAGATGTGAAGTATTCACTGTTTCATCATCCGTGAGATGTTCATGGCCAAAGTAATGGGTTAATTAATTCATGTTTATTTATGTTGCTGTTGTAATTTGCATCCGTTTGCAGCAACGTCGAGACAATAATTAAATTTTCAGACCCTTTGTAAACAAATAGAGAGATTTACAGTGTTTGACGATGTGTTACAAGCACTGAGAGCAGCTGATAAAATCACAATGAGTGGTGATGAAAGCAGATGTGTGTGTGTGTGTGTCGAGGGGATTGAATTAAATTATCTACATTTGCCATTCTTCCTCGCTCCCTGTGCAGCAGTATTATCATCCTCATCTCAGGGTCTAACATGTTAATTTAGGTTCATGTTTAAAGCAAATTAATTTGTGCAGTGTGTGTGCTCGTGTGTGTGCTGCAGTATTGTTTCATGCACTCCATAATTGTGGCTGGTTTTTTGACGTTCCCCCGGTGCCTGGCTCCGTATCGCAGAGATGAGAGCACAGAGTGACACCCTCCCTCACATGTTCTCCTCGGGGGAACACTTATCAAAACAATACGCCGGCCGTCATTCAAACGCAGCCCTGCATACTTTAACACTTTGAAGTCTCCCATCCTCTTGTTTTTTTAATCCCCCTCGCCTTTTTTCTCCCAATGTAATCCCACTGTAACTGCAGGGATTCTGCACAATTCACAACGTTTGTTCTTACAAATACAACACTTCATCAACAAATAACAATATGTTGGGAGCAACTATTGAAAAGGAGGCTGAATTTAAACGGGTTCAAGCGCTGGCACTGCCATGCATCCCTGCCTCAGTGCTGCCAATCCCTGTAAAAAGTTAATGTAAGCAGGATTCTCAGGGAGCTGCTGGTGATGAAATTATGGTGTAACTGATACCAATGTGCCATGGTAAGAGGAGTGCATGGCCGCCTGTGTCTTTGAAGGAGGCTCTTCCCATCCCACGATGCACTGCTGGAGAGGGGCTCCTGTATGGTTTGTACAGTACAAACGGACAGATGGAGGGCAATACTGCACAAAAAGTAGGCAATCATTTTGCCGCAGTACAGAAAACCGGCAGCAGGATCAGGAATTCATTGTAGATTCACTACATTGCACAAAACACTGTAATCTGAGGACTCAACTGTCAGAATATTTACACACAATTTACAGTACGGGAGGTTTTTAAATTGTGCCAAGATCACTGCCAATATTTGTGTTTTATTCCTTCAAATCTAAAATGTATGCACGCATTTTCAACATGAAGTCAAAATTAGACGTGAAAAGTGTTTTTACACTTTTCACGTCTAATTTTTTTACCTCATAAGTTTTTTTACCTCATAAGATTGAGTTTCTTATTTTAAATGACTGTTTTCTATTTCCTTTCCTTCTATTGCTATGATGACAATTTAACCTGACATTTTAATTGAAACACTGTTGGTTGCTTTTCAAATTCAGAATCTTTTCTTCCTGGTTTTATGTACAGCAGGGCCTGAAATTGTCCACACTGTTAGTACAATCAGAGTACAATATGGACTTTTTAATTAATAAAGGAGACTTAGTCATTGGGATTGCTTTAAAAAAATATTGAGAAGATTGAATATTTGTAATTCCTTTAATAACGTGCAAACCAGAAATACTTTGCACATGGATTTACTAGACGTATGTATTTGTCTGGTATTTGTGTTTTTGCTGTAACTATTTTTATGCTTTATTTGGGGAAAATGTGATAGCCTATATATGTAGGAAAACACACATTTCTACATACATCTGATTTAGTTTTAGTTATAAAACAGATTCAATTTTAAATTGTTGCACGGGCATTGCACATATCAACACAACTTTTTCTGATCCCCTCGACCTGGCATGATTACAAATTCATGCGCGACTAAAGAGGTGCATCATGCATAATAAAAAACTGCACCGTCTGCAAGAATAGCACGACGAGCACTGTAAACAATGGGGGTGTAGAAGAGCTCCGAGGGGGAGGCCGTGAAAACCCGCGGCTTCAGGAATGCCAAAAACATGTTTTTTAAAGAAGGGTGAGCCAGTGTTGCCTATTACTATAGCAACAGGAAGACCTGGCTGCTTCAATCAGCTTTTTGGCTGTTGAGGGGGGCCGAGGATAGACAGCCGGGAAGCCTGCGGAGCCGTCCTGGTTTTACTAATGAGGGCAGCGGGACACGCTGGGTGTCAGCCAGCCTGTCGACCTCCCCACATCTTACCTGTCAGTGTCACTATCCCTGTCAGGGAGAACATGCTGGCTGCAGGGAGGTCAGGAGGCTGAGGACACACAAACACAGTGACAACCGGCTGAGAAGACACAATAACATTTACTTAATCCCAGGAAACCACTGATTTCTCTAATCAGATAGGATTTCAACAAACAGGAAACATGTGGAATAAATGAAACTAAAGAGGAAAATACTCATTGAAACCAATATCACTGTGAGGTGAAGGAGTTTCAAATCATCGTCTTGATCGGGAGAGATTGTGGTAATAAATCCAACATGTTCCGAGCACATGAATACAGGATGTACTTTACAATCCTGATCTCTCCATTTTTATTTGTATGAGGCCAAATCATTGCAAAAGTTGACCGTTAACCCATTTGGTAACACTGAGGAGGAAAACTTCCTTTAAACAGGAAGCGTGAAGACCCCAGACTGTGTCCCACATCACACACTACACACTATATCAGGCTTTTGTCATTCTGTAGTGCAGCCCGAAATTCTGTGAGCATTATCACACCCTATATAGTTGACTCACTGTATCCCACAATGCATTGATAAAACGATTGTACAACCATTGGTCACTAAGCCAGCAATATATACCATCATGCATTGCGGTGCAAAGTGTTTGAATTCTCATCCATGACAGAAGGACGAGAGGAGCGACCAGCATGAACACAGAACTCTGAAAACACAACTAAAGTTACAATATATGTATATATATATATATATATATTTCTTTATATTTATCAATTTTGTTTAATCATTCTGTTAAAATACACTCAGTAGGCTGATTAATTGTCAGCAGCTATGATGTCATTATTTTTAGCTGGGAAGAGAGTTGTTGTGATTTACCTTAGTTTTCTTTTTGTTTTGTTTTTATTTGTTAAATTTCATTTCCTGTTTTATCTTGTCCTTTGTTTGTATCCTTGTGTTTCTCTGTTTCCTGCATGTTTTTCTGTTCATATTCCTGGGTTAAGTTTTTAGCTTGTCCTGTTTTTTATTTGGTCTTTTCCTTTCCTTGTGCTTCTAAAATTTCCCCGTGGGGCATTTCCCCTCGTCTTGTCTTCAGTGTTTCCTGTTTCAACTTTGAAGTTCTATGTCCCCGGTGTTTCTAGTCTTGTCTTTCTTCCTCCCTTTGTATGACTTCCCTCCATATTGATCGCCCTCACCAGTTTCACCTGTGCCTTGTTGTGGATCCTCACACCTTGTCACCAATCAAGCCTGTACACCTGCTGCTCATATGCAATCAAGCCACCTACACACTTCACAGAATCAAAGCTGCATTCAGTGGTCCACTCATCACCAGATCGTTCATTTACCCAGTCTGGTATTGGTTCTCCCTGTGACCAGATCTATGGTCCACCTGCCCTTGTGATCCAATCCCCTATAGCTGCAGGATCTCAAGCTCTGCTCCCCAGCCATCCCCCTGACTCTAAAACCTCTAGAAACCCAGATTTGATAACTCTGCTCATAAACTCTTGGACCTCCTTTCTTCAGAGCAGCCAGAATCCTTTTTGCAAATGAAGACGTAAGAAAGACAGAAACCTCGATCAGAACCACGCTCATGGTGAACAGCCATCTGCTGAGACTGTGTGGGCCAAGAAAAAGGGACAGAGGGAGAGCCAGCAAGAGGGAGATGGATAGAGAGACAGAAAAACTCCAACAGACAATACAACAGCCATGATAATGGAGGAGTTGTGTATTAGTCAAGCAGGAACGGGGAAGATAATCTCCTGATGATAACAGATGAAGTCAAAGTCAACAGATCTCGTGCATTCAAATGGGGTCAGGTTTACTGTGTTCATGAGAAGAGACCATATGACCACATGGTATTCACCACCTGTTGCTAATCTATTGTTAGTCTAGATCTTCACCTTTTTTCTTCTTTAGTCTCCTGTTCCTCCGCATGGTGTTTACACACACAGAAATAATGTAATGTTAGCATTTCCATGTAGAAAGCCAGGAGGGGAACAATCATTCTTTTGGTGTCCAACATTGTTCCCATGGGTTAACCCCGGGGTTTTCCTGTACACGACTTAACTACTTTAAGCCCAGTTTCCACCAAGCAGTTCAGTTCGGTTTGTCACGGTACGGCACACATTTTGTGACGTTTCCACTATCAAAAGTCGAGACAGGTCCCCAAATTACCGTCCCGTACCGTCCTACTTTTTGCTACCCTTCTGTTGGGGTGCCAAGTCTACCGATCCGACCCTAAAAGCTGGAGCTAAACACTGCAGTCTGTTGATTGGTCAAAAGGATCGTCACTTCCGGTGCGACAGCGGTAATAAAGGATGGCTGTATTTTTCCTCGCGCCACACAGCCTCGTCTGAAACAGAGCTTCATTGCGTTTTGTAACATAGAACCAAAAGCCAATGAGAAATTGCTGGATGTCCTCCATTGTTGCTCTTTGTTGACTGTGATGTGTTCTTCTTCGTCAAATTTATTAGCGGGGTATACTGTGTCGCGCTGCTATCATGTCACGCGATTACGTGCATCCGGCTTACACGGCATCCGGCTTACATGCCGCCTACCAAAAAAAGAGTAAGGTAACTACGGTTGGCTGTGGAAATGCAAACAGGATCAGGCTTTACCGAATCAAACTGTACTGATCCATACCGGACTGCTCGGTGAAAACGAGGCTTTAGAGTTGCATTTGAAGGCAGCATTATGGATGTAGACTGATGCAGAGGTTTAACAGTGGAAGCAGCAGCATGTCTGTAGATCATATCACCATCATATAGAGCAGTGGTTCTCAGCTGGTGGGTCGGGACCCAAAAGTGAGTTGAGGAGCTGCTTTATGTGACAATATGTGCCTGCATGGGGGGAAAAAAGTCAATAAAGTCTTGTGAGGTGTTTGTTTCATCTCTTTGTTCTTTTACATGTTTTTGACCTTCTAAGACCCAAACTGCACAATTTTTCCTTGAATATATACATGATTGGTTTAAAGGGAGGAATAACGTGTGTTGCATGAAGGAGTTGATGGTGGTACCTGAGCACCACTGATCTAGAGCCTCTTTAAAAACAGAGGAACTGTTCAGAATCAGAATTGTCTTTGGGTAGCTTGCTGGTTTGAGACCAACGTGAGTCAACGTGTAGGAAAGTGTTTTGAGAATGTACTATTAACAAAACAGAAGAATTAGTTCTCTACAGTGACTTCTGGATGGATTTTTGTACGTTTGTTTTCATTTCTGCTTCAAAAACTTGTAACACGAGGGAGTCCCTCTGATTTTGATTATGTTTAACATTAAAGACCATGGATCTACATTCTCTTACTCATGAACCTGTTGGTTAACAAAGAACAGGAACAGGTGAGGATAGGTGAAATTACAAGTCTTGAAATCTTGAAATAGGGTTGTTAAAAAGAAACAGGATTACATAATCGAATAAGATCTGGTAAATGAATCCGGGTTTCATCTGGATAAAACCTCCAGTTTGTGTTGTTCTTCAATTTTTGAGCTATTAGCATTGGATCCCAAAATAATCAGTATCATCCAGCAGGGCTGATTCAGACCGGATGGTAGGGGGGGAACATGTAAGAAAACTTCATTTTTACACAACATTTTTACCAGAAGGTTGATTGTGTAAATATATATTACACTGGAATTCTTTATTTTTCAGTGTTATGCTGTACACATTAGAGGTGTAAATGATTGAGGATAAACTGTGAGGATCTTTCAGTTTGTGTGGATTTTGGCGCCCCCTGTGGACGAAGCATGTAGTGTAACGTCCCCTTTAAAGCTTTCGAAATCCAGATTTAGTAAACCTTAAAAGTCTGTACCTAGATCAGGTTGGTCTAATCCAGTTTATCTTTTTTTTTTTTTTTCTTTTTTTAAGATTTATTTTTGGGCTTTTTTTGAGCCTTTAATGTAGAGATAGGACAGTGGATAGAGTCGGAAATCAGGGAGAAAGAGTGGGAAATGACATGCGGGAAAGGAGCCACAGGCCGGATTTGAACCCGGGCCACCCGCCTGGAAGACCAGCCTCCACACATGGGGCGCCCGCTCCAACCACTCTGCCACCAGCGCCCCAATCCAGTTTATCTTTAAAAACCCAGAATAAAAGTGAGCTGGAATACATGATCCTTGGTCGAAAAATTGGATTACCAAAACAGGCGTGAAGATCTGTGTAGTTATCAGATCCATTTAACATTTTTTTTAAAACCTCTTTAGCTATGGTAGATACTCTGGAGTCTCATCCCCGATCCCAGTACTGGAGACCTTAGACTGTGATGGACAAAGACTGAGTGATGTCACCTATTTGTTACTACAGGGGGCTTTGGAGTCCCATTGATAGTGGTGGCCATGCTGGAAATCCTGAATCACCCTGACTTTCAGTCAACCTGACGACATAATGATGGCTGGAGCTGAGGCGGGTTTTAAACCTCCTGACAAACCACTACAACTGCTACATCATGCACATTTTAATATCGGGCCTTAAGGTGGACGCTTGAAGAGCTGCAGTTATTGGCACTAAAGCACTGACTGGCTTGATTGATTTGTTTCTGCCCCTGAGGTTGCAGCTTGTTAAATGGCCATGTGTCATTCATGTGGAAACATAACTGAAAAGGGCTCTGCGACCCACTTTTGGATCCGGACCCACCAGTTGAGAAGCACTTCCCTAGTGTATGCTGTAGTCATTTAAAAGTTGTTTACATGGAAGAAGAAATGTCATCAAAAACTTCAACCAAGTCCAGTATACCTTAATGTTTAAACTTTGCATAACCATGACTGAGATCGTTTGTCAGAGCAGTTTGGACTTTAAAATATTGGAACAGCAGTTTAGCCATGAAGTGTTGACGTGATTTAGATCACTCACAAACACAGAATTAAAAAAAAAGAGAGTATGCTCACTAATACTAAAAAAAATCTACTCATCCAAAATTACCTGAAATGATAGGAATAAATCTTTCTAGGATAACAAATAGTCCATTGTATCTTACTGAAGCTATTGGTGTTTTCAAATGTACACAACACTGTGCATGAGTTGCATGAGTGGACACAAAAAGCCACATTTTTCACCTTGACTTTTTCCTGCTATAAGTCGGGGTGAGCTGCTTTAAACTCCTCTGCTCACCAGTATGTTCTTTTCCACTCATTTGTTAATACCGTGACTACATCCAATAACATCTTTATTGTAGAGGACTCTGTCACTTCATCCACCATCTTGGATTTCTGCAGCATTGTTTTACATCACGGCCTACCTCCTGAAACCCCCACCCCTCCTCTGTCACCAGACAAATGTCATGCTGTTAGGGCCATATTGGAATAGTTAACTCAGATTTCAGAGAGAGGGACACTGTCCTGAAATATATAAAAACATCTTGTGAAACTACCAGCAGTGCTGCAGGAAGACACCTGAGACACCACAGAGCATCTCCACACAGAAGGCCTGCTTCCACATCAGACCACTGTACAGGACACTAAGGAGGGGAAGAACATCCCCCCTCCTCACATGTTTAATTGACAGTTTACTATTCCACAGTGCAATAACAATGTGCAAAAAAAGACAATGAGCCAAAATAGGTAAAGCATTAAATAATTAGATTTAATACATGTTTGTGTGCGGAGCGGTTTGCATGTTAACTACATTCCCAAAAAGAGTGATGTAACACAGTGTGCTCTAAAATATACTTAAAGATATTAGTTCATTATCGCACACCTTCTCTACTTCAAGTCAGATTTTGTAAAGTGAGATTATGTTTTTTTTTTTGCAAAGGCTTGATATCATTCAAATTAACATCTTTGACTTTTCTAAGCAGTGTAATAAGCTCGCTATACAAGGAAGAATGTCATTTACAAATATGGACATTAGAATTGTAACAGAACATAAACGTGTTATTTGTTTGAAACATTCATCGGTTAATGAAACATGTTACACCCATCTTTTTTTACCCTCTTTTTCTCAGACTACCTTTGCAATATGTCAGTATAATAAATTTAAAAATACATTGTTTGAAAAACATATTTGGTATTAGATATTTATAATATATTTTGTTATTTTACCGATGAGAAATGTCTGAAGTATAGTTATAAGCCTAGGTGTAAGATAAAGTATTAAACTTTATTGTAGGGAAGGTTTGATATTTAGATTTAAGGTGTGTTTTAATTTGACCAATATGAAAGAAAATAGTCCTACACAGTAGTCAAAGGGAAGTTGTGTGAATGTAAAGCAGCAGCATACAGAAATTCAACTGAATTGAACTGTAATTGATTTGAATTGGCTGCATGTCTCATTATGGTCTCAACTGCAGTTCATCCAGGAGTTTGTTTCCAGCCCACGTCTCTGCTTAGAACATACAGTAAACCGGTCCCAGGTCGGTGATAATGTGTAATGATTAGCAATCAGTGTGAGAATGATAGCAGGCCAATAGAAAATAGAAAAGTTCCCCGGATAAACCAATGGTGTGGCCACATTGTTACAGCGCACAGCGAATCCCCTGCGGATCTGATGCAACAGGGCTGCAACTAAAGTTACACCTTCGAACTGCAACAGCGTGTCCTTCCGCCTCGGCGCTACGAGAACTAGTGCCAGCTACACCGTCTGTTGATTTTTTACCACAATGCTCCACACCGGCTCATTTTGTTGTGTTTTAATAACATCTTCTCTGTATGTGAATGAAATATTTATTTTCACGTTTTTACTCTTTTAACTATGTAGATTTAATAGTTTATTTGTTATTTGTCAGTTTCTGCAGCATCCCATAAAGCAGAAATGCTTCTCAAACGATAAAAGGTTCAAGTTTATTTTATCATTTAATTTTTTTGTCATAAATAAGGGTCGCAAATTTAGTTTAAGTAGCCTACAGTAAAGTATGAAACTTACTTTTTTCAAGGAGCACTTTTCTTCACAAAGTCACGGAGTGTATCACACAAAGATAAAAAATAAAATTAATCTTAACAATTTAGAATATAAATAGTTTTAAAAGAAAACATAATGAACAATTGGCAAGTAGAGAAAGAAGCTTTTAAAAATAATACTTTAGAAGACGTACTTTAAAACGTATGATATGAGTTTTTATTCTAAAATATATGAGAACAAGACAGATTAAATGAGTGTGTGCTGGTTAAACACACACACACACACACACACACACACACACACACACACACACACACACACACACACACACACACACACACACACACACTGAGGTCTCTGGATAATGGGAAAGTCCCCAGGTTCATGACGTAACGGCCGGTTGAACTCTGTAAACCGCGGAGTGATCTCGTCTGCTGTGAACCGGCCCGGAGCATTAGGAGTTGCAGAAGTAGCGGACTTTAAAACTTTCTGTCTGCAAGTCTGTTCGTCGCGAAATAACACTTGATGAAGAGTCCCTGACCGGCAAAAGGGGGAAATATGGCTTTTTAAATCTGTGACAGTCTCCGTCTTCACCGTAAAGCTTCGTGTGCTTTGCTTCAGCAGCGCACTTTTACAAGACTACTCAGAAACTATGGGGTAAGTAGAGCTGCTGTCTGCCGTGAAGTGAACTGTGGGGGCACAGAGGAAAGTTTATTTATTATTTTAAATAAATAAAAAACCGCTAAGAAAATGTTAAAACTAACGTAACCTTTTAAATGTTTTAATTTACCGGAAAATTTACGTCATCTACGCCACATTTTCATCCTGTATTGAGTACTATTTATATCATCCATGTCAAGATTACTTTAATTGTGTATAACAGTTTGTTTTTATTACATTCTGTTTCTATTTTAGTGTGAAGTGCAGAGTTAGATGTTGTAAAACTTTTATTTTGTTTAGTAACCATTTATATGTATAAATATGAACGTTAAGTCTATAATTATGTTAGTTTGATATACCGGTAATTATGATCAATTATTTTTCACATGGTTTATTTTTTGACAAATGATTTAGTTTAGTTTCTGTTTTTGATTGTTACTGCTTGATAATTAATCTAAAGTGACTATCAATAATTGCCTCTGCATAAAGTGACAGGAGAATAGGGCGGTCATCTTTTAGAAAATACAACTTTAAAATTAATTGTTTTCATGAATTTCTGTTTTTGAATATTAAAAACTTTATTTTTTTCACTTTTTCCCAGAAAACTAGAGCCAACTCACACCAATGACTTTGTGGATTTCAAGGCCATCTAAAAATTGTAACATTTCTTTATTTTTATTATCCCACAACAGGTCTTCAGGTGTCTTCACAACCTTTTCATCCAGCCAGAGCACCGTTTTTGCTTTTGAACAATTTAATCGGAGCAGACGACACGATGGCGGCATCGATCCTTCGCAGGAAAATCCTTCCTCCAATTTCCACAGGCGAGCTCGGCGCTCCCCTTCTCCGACAGGCTAGCCGCAGCCAATCACGGCCAAGGACAGGGGCGGAGCCAGCGGAGAGGCAGCACTTAATTGGTGAGTTTTGCCAAGACGCTTTTTTATTTTTCCACATCCCGAGGTCGGAGCCGCAGTGCAGCACGGGGCTAATGTCGTACAGTGAGTACAGCTAAGTGGATATTTATCGAATGCAGACGATGCTGTTCAATCATTTTCAGATGATCGGTTAGTTGTTCACTTGGATCTGTCGGATCTTTTGCTTGCTTTTTAGCTTTTTTTTCAAATTGATTTATCTTCTCTTTACCTTGCGTGAATTTTTTTTTTTTTTGCTGAATTTCAAATTTTTTATTTGTAATTTTTTTTTTTTTAAACTGAATGAAAAAAAAAAAGGATTGCTTAACTGAATATCTGATGATTTTTTTTGTATTTTCATAGGTGATGGTCATTCAGATTGGATGACAGAAAAAGTTGATTTGTCTTCATTTGTGTCGACGACCGAGTCCTCTCCCAGCTCATCCCTTCCACCCTCGCCGTTAGAACAAGATGTCAAGGTGCCCTCGGATCTGGAGGTCATGACCTCTCTACTGCAGGAGGAGCTGGCTCAGCTGGAGGACTACTTCCGCTCCGAGTCCACATCCGCAAACAAGTTGGAGAAATCCTCAAAATGTGACAAGGGCGCTCAAGGCATGGGCTCCCAGTCTTATTACCAGTTACCCTATGGCTCATACGGGACCAGCCAATCAGAAACCAGCCCTGTGGTTGTTACCTTGGCAACAGGGGAGCTGGACCTGGCCAGCTTCTGCGGCGGTCCCATCAGCAGATCCAAAATAGCGCGACCCGCCCCGTACAACTACCACCACCGCTACCACCACCACAACAACGGGCGAAGGATCCTCAGCGAGTCGGTGAAAGTCAGCGAGGAAGTGGGACTGGACTCGTGGGGCGCCAGGGGAAGTTACTCAGGAAGCACAGAGCTGTCTGTGAACCACTACTCCACGCTCAAGACTGTGAGCAAGAGCAGCCTCGGCGGCGTCAAGAAGGTGAGAGAATGTGCTTTATCGTTGAAGGAAGAGGAAAGTTACTGTTTCTCAGAGGGAATGTTTTGCAGCGAGGAGATTGCGCGAGGTTTTTGTCTGGGCGGCTCGTACGACAGCCACCACAAGCGAGACGGACAGTTGATGCACAACGTGAAGGTTAATGTAAGTTACGACAGCACGGGGCTGGAGGTCTTGCACTGCAGCAAAGATGGAGGACTTTCCGGGGTCGTTCCCCAAGAGACAATGGCGGCCGGCGACGGCTACTTCCACCAGCCGATGGCCGGCACGGAGCCTTACCATAGCTTTATTGGAGACCTCGATCAGCCCACACAAGCACAGGCTGTAGAACCCCAACATGGCCACTACCTCTATCCAGAATGCCTTGCAGACCAAAGCTACGAATGTCTGTCCAGAGGGGAGGCAGAGGGCTCGCTGCTGGGCGCCCCCATCCACCGCCCGACCCAGAGGCTAAAGGATGAGCACTGCTCCGTCAAATCGCCTCTGGTGATGGGCGCCTCTATGGAGTCTGGCACTGGAGAGAGGAAGCAGAAGAAGAGAGACCAGAACAAAACTGCTGCTCACAGGTGAACATTGAGCTTTGTCTTATTCCCCCCCCCCCCCCCCCCCCCCCCCCAGCGTAGACCTTCAAAATCACCCTAAAATGAGTGAAATATGGCATGAAAATTGTAAAGTCTGATTCATAATGAAGTAAAATATAGAAAATCAAAGCTAAGTAAGGTTGTTTTTTAAATCTCCAAAGCTGGAGTGAATATGAACAGATCCTATTCTAGATTTTTTTTTAGCTTTTCAATCAGCTGACAACTCAGTTCTTCAGTGTAACCATTGCAGAAGTGTTACATAAAGCAGCCCCCCCAGTGCTTTAAATGTCCTGCAGAGTGTAGGAGGGAAATGGAAAGTCCCTCACTCTCTGCCAAATTCAGCCCCACCTAACTTCTGTACGTCTGTGTTTTTTTTTTATATTCGCATTTGTGTCAGATGGTGTAAAAAAAAAAGAAAGAAAGAAAGTAAAGGAAAATAAAAGTAAGAAAAGTCTAAAGGATTGAGTGATGCAGGAGTAAACATCATGTAGTCTCAGGGGAGGGGTTGAGTGTGCTGTGTGTGTGTAATCCACCCAATGTAGCTCAAAGGTCACACTCCCTTTGACTTATAAATAAAGATGCAAGGCAGCAAAAAAAAAAAAAACCCTGCGAACCTACACAAAAACCTGCGCTTTTTTTTTAATCACAGGTACAGGCTGCGTAAGAGGGCGGAGCTGGACTGTCTGGAGGAGGAGCTGCACGGCCTGGAGGGACAGAACCGGGAGCTCCGTGACAAGGCGGAGTCGGTGGAGCGAGAAATCCAGTACGTCAAAGACTTACTGATTGAGGTGTACAAGGCTCGCAGTCAGCGGCTCAAACAGGACGGCAGTGCCTAAAAAAAGAAAAGGAAAAAAAAAAACGCCCCACCTCCAAAAACTGAGAGCACCGAGAGAAACATCAAGTCAAGAGCACCAACTGGTTTTTGTCTCACAAAAATGAAATGGTAGTTGCATGATTTTGGTAGTTCTTTTCTAAAAAAAAAAAAATATATATATATTTGTTCCAAGAGGATGGCCGAACAAAAAAAACACACCTTTTCCTCCCGATTTCCAAACAAGGGTGACTAAACTCTAACCAGCCTTAGCGATGGTGGCTTCCAGAGGAGATGCTGAACTTGTCCGTGACCACTGTGATCCGAACTGCACTCACAGCCTTGTGATGACTGCGCTTTCCACGATTGATCGTTTACAAAAAATGCTCTTTGAATTACTAAGTAGTGATTGAATTTTTTGCTTGTGGTTTTTGTGACACGCACACACACACACTCACACACACATCGGCAGCATCGAGGCAGATCCATAACTAAATATATATTTTATTTTATATTTGTATTTTTACTTAATATATTCATTTATTATCATTTTTTTTGCTTTAAATTGAATGAATAAAGGGATTGCTGGAAGAAAAAAAAAACGTGTGTAACATGCTCTAAGAAATACTCATTATCAGACACATTTAGAAGATTTGTATTGCTAAAAATGTAGAGTATTTACACTTCTTTACCCCCACTGAGATACCCAATGCATGTTTGATTTTGGAAAAAAAAGCATGTGTGAGTGTTATTTGAAGGCAATATTCTGTTAAATGCATGGCTTCAAGATATCCACCAAGTTATTCTTCATACAGCCGGCGACATTTCTCCCCCCTTGGTCGCCGGTGAGACTCATGCTCAGGATTTTGGTTTTTCTGCTCTGACAAACACAGAAACATTGCTTCTTTTCTTCTTCTCTCTCGGCTGTATTTTTTGCGAGCAAACAATCACCTGTTGACACGACAATAAATCGTTGTTGGGTAACGGTACGACTTCATGGGAATTTTCTTTTCAACTGATCAAATTTGATGTATCTGCAATTCAGGGTCATTTGAATGATGGAATGTCAATGTCAGGAAATGATTACATCAGGAAAATCACAGCCAAATAAAACACTTAATGTAGACTCATTCATTCTCTGCCGTTTGGACTGTTTTTCACTGCATGCTTTCACATTTTAAAAGATGCCTTTTTTTTACGTCCAAACTTCATGAGCTGCACTCAGAGCAGCACACACACAGAATGAGAAGAGGGTGGGATTAAGAGATAAAGAGGGATAAAGAATCTACCCCTCCTTTCTATTCTGCGCCCAGCCCTGTAACTCCTGCACAGTCCAGCCCTCTTTTTTCTTTTTTTCTTTTTTGGCTGCAATGCAGTCAGAGTGCGAGTTATTTCCCAGGACCCACCACAGGACGGCAGGCTTTGATTGACTCCTTTGAAATTCAATATCAACTTATTACCCTTTTAATTTCAAAAGCCTAAAATCAGTCAACATCCGCTGCACCAAAAGGGAAAGTGTTAGGAAAAAAACACTAATTGGCACATCTTGTTATTTTTCACATTTTCTTCCTGCTTTATGTCCGATCCTCGGGGCTGAAAGCTGAGTGATATCAAGCTCCAGCAGTCAACAACACACAACATAAGTTGACTATCTCATCTCTCAGCTTGTGCGTGCGCCTGTATTGAAGCGTGTGCGCTTGTGTGTGTGTGTGTGTGTGTGTGTGTGAAATCTCTTGGTATCTCTCCTAGCAGTTGTAGGCCTTTCAAGTGCATGAGGCAATATCACACAATACTTGCAGGAGGAGGAGGAGGAGGAGGAGGAAAGAGATGCAAGTGAACTATCAGAATAAAAAAGTAGTTGGTTGACAGAGAATGCTGTTAAGCGTATTGATTCACTTTCTTGTTTGTTTTGATACGGATGCAATGAAAGAAATGGATTGTAAACGCTGATTTTTGCAATGTGTTCAATAAAGTTCTTCCATATGACATTTTTATTTATCCGACATGTTTACATTCAGTAGGATATAGACACGTCCCTTTACTCTGTGCTGCTTGTTTTAACCACTAATTCACAACAGTTTATTACACTCTAAAATAAGGTCACAGTACGATTTAAAAATGGCAAATAAATACACATAATGTATGAAAATACAAAGCACATTTTAAGTGTTAAACCAACGATTCAACATGTCAGTGTTCAGAACATGCTGGGTGCAAGGATGAAACAACATTTTTATAAACCTGATGAGTTCACCTTTATAAGTGCAGAAACTAGTGTGTTTGCTCAAGTTAAACACCATCAACGATGTGAAATATATCAAGATCATGCGATGATTTCAGGCTAAAAGCACTAAATGTGGCCAGAGATATGTAGTTTTATCTTCAGTTTTATACAGTATGTATGCTGGATTTGTACATTTCTATCATTTTCACATGAGAGGCTCTGCAGTGACACTGTCTACATTGAGAAGTGACTCCATTTCTCATGAGTGTAGAATTTTCCAGTAAGATGAATCCACACAGAGCCGCTCCACCACCAGGTGTCCCTCTAAGCCCACAAACAGACGACACAGGAGCGACACACAGATGTGTTTTTTTTTTTCAAAACCATATTACAGTTTACCTGCAAATGCCAGCACTTCTTCATGAATACACTTTTTATTACAGGTCAGATGATGTGCAAAGCATACAATGTTTGCTTTCTTATAGGGATCATGTGAAGGCCCTTAAAATAAGATAAATGTTAATATCCTCATGCAGGGACTGAAGTCTGACATGAGCTGAAAAAGAACAGGAGCAGATTTAAGAAGAATATGAAAAAAATAAGAATACAAAACGAAACAATGCGATATGAAATGGTTATGAAACAATATGTTATGAAATCTCATAACATATGATACACTTTATTCTCCCTTTGGTGAAATTTGGATCGGGCTCTGATGATGCTCCCATTTAGCTTCTTCTATAATCTATCAATAAAAACAAACAACAATCCACATATAAACAGAGATGCACAAACCACTGAAAACCAGAAACATGTATCGTACATTAAATGTATTGTGGCATTTAAAACAAGTTGAAACAGACCCAACCAAACATATTTAGCTTAGTTATGTATCTGTATGTATGCATGTGCATGTAGGTATGAGGGTATGCATGTGTTTGTAATATGTATGTAGGTTGCATGTATATATCTATATGCATATATATATATGTTTGTGTGTGTATTTATGTGTATGTATATATATGTATATATATGCATATGTATAGATGAATTTTTCTTTCTTTTTACGCATTGCCTGTAAAGCATTTTGGTCAGATGAAGCTGTTTTTAAATGTGCTATACAAATAAACTTGATTTGATTTAATTTGATTAAATGTATTGTGCAAAATCAAAAAACAGCAACAAATAAAAGAAAGCGATAAAAACACCATGATGCAATAGCACAACTCATAGAGTCTTAAGAATGTGTTCCTGTAAAGAAACAGAAAACCTGTAGTTTAAGAAGTATATTCACATCATTTATTTGACAAAATACTGTATTTAAATGTTCTCACTGCAGTCTAAAACTGACTCAGGTTAAAGAACACATGACCTTTTGAAACTATATCTTTAATGTATTCGTTTGTTTGGGTTAGCATTATTAAAGCATTTCATGCCTACAAATCATTTTACTGTCACTGCTGCTTTGATGACGCTACTTTGAAATCATTCAGAGGTGCATTTGTCTTTACCAGAGTGCATATTAAACTTGTGTCTTAAACAACTATATAAAATGTTACTAAATAAGTAAATAAATTAAGAAAGGTATAAATGCACACAGATCCCTCTAAACTATAGAGGATCATTTAGAATAGTTAAGAAATAAAGAGGTGGTACTTTGGGGGGATAAAAGGTGTGTGTGACTTTAAGAAGTGTTTAATATTGTATGTTTTTGACTCCTAAGGTGACTTTCAAGGCTTTTGTTTTTTTGCATGAAGATAGCTGTGCATGTTTTCTTGCATTCCTTATTAGGACAAAACAAAGACATACGCATAGAAAGAGTGAGAATATTATGACACCAAGATTACAGTTGTAGATTTTTGACATTTATCGAAAAGGCTGAAATCATTTGTTAAAACTCTGACTTCGCAAAGACAACATGGTTCTCCATCAGTCTGATGGACTTCAATGTTATTTATAATTTAATACAAATTACCAAAACAAGTGAAGGATATCATAGATTATCTTTTTTTACTCTTTATACAATAACTAAAAAGAAGCCATCATATTCTGTCTTAAAGAGATATTCTTAGTGGAAGAAGAATGGGAATTTGATTTTATATCAAACCATGATGGGGGACACAAAAGACCTTTAAACTGGAGATGTGCTGCTCAAAGCCACTGAAAGGAACTCTCGTTTGGCACCCCCTGTGGACAGCAGTACCTCTTTTCTCTTTGCCAATTTTGTTCTGTTCATTTGTAAACTGTCATGTTTTTTTATTTAACAAAAAAGCTTGTCCTACTCTATTTAAACAGTCAAACGATTGGCTAGTTGACTTGCAGGCAAGACTCGTGTTAAAATTTTCTATTTGCAGGCTGCTTTACTTTCAGTCACACATTTCTCTATTTTCAGATCGCTCATTTAAAACTAAATGTTTTGGTGTTCTTGAAGATTTGAGCTGAGATCATTTAATGTGTGCCACTCTGCTGCGTTTCTTTCTAAAGTGAAGAAAATAAGTAGATATTATGAGTGGAGATAATTAGGGTAAATACATTATATTTATTCATGTCTGTGCATGTGCAACACAAACTTCTTGCCTTTGCTGCATAAATCACTGCTACAGTTAGGCCACCCAGGTCAAAAAAAGTCTGGCTCCATTACTGCAAATGTATCACTGTTTTGTTGTTATGGTCCTGACATGGCTAGGGGATGAGTAACAATCAGATCAAATCCAGGGAAAAGAAGGAGGAACAACGCATAAGCAAATGTAAAAAAAAAGATCTATTTACAAACTAAGGGAAAAAGATACAACTCAAATCAAGCTTCTCTTATAAAACACAGCCAGAAGTGAAGCTGATCAATCTTTTATAAAAGTCCAACACTAAAAAGAAAAATGCACACTAAGGCCTCAATGTAAAATACACTTCCTTTCACAGAAGCAGCAGACTAAAGATGCTCGACGTCATGACAACCCGAACACACACATCAGAAAGTCCCACTGCCTCCTCTCTCCTGCCTGACTCCAGACCCTGATTGTTAACTTCACTGAGGCTGAGCAGCAGCAGCAGCTGGAGAGCACACAGGAGAGAGAGAGGGAGGGAGAGAGAACACAAAAAACAAATACAAAGCACTACAGCATGTAACAACATTCATTCACAATCTTTACCTGAAAAAGTCAAGAAAAAGTTAACCCATTACAATATAGAATACAATATATCATCATTCTACTCTCTAATGTTCTCGTTTGCTTTGGTATGTCATAAAGAGACATCAGATTTAATTTGAGTCTGTTTCATAACCAGATAAAAACTCATCACAGGAGCTTTAACAGGAATATTTATGTTTGTATGTTTGTATGTTGTTTGGCATTGTAACAGCCATGTCTCAAATAACTACAAGTATTTAAAGGAAAGTCACAACCGACACTTTCGACTTATTTTATGTTTATTTCTACTGACAGTGATGCCAAACTACATTTAGAAAACAGTTGCTTAAGAAACAAACTTTGCAAAAAAAACTTCTCATAGGCCATCACGAGCAGGATTTGAGACAGCAGCAAGAACAGCACTGTCAGTTTTTAAACATTTTTATCCAGTTTTTTATGGCCATATTTTAAATTACTCTTGTGGAATCTTGTTCTTTTGAAGCAACTTTTTTTACACAGTCGAAGATTTTAATCATGGGCGGCTCAGATCTTAAGTTTCATCTACAGTTGTATAAAGTCAGACTCACTGACTGCAGTGAGTCACAAACCAGTGAACATAATTGGCAGTTTGAGTACTGTTGTAAAGAAGAAAACAAAAGTGTATCAGTAAATAAGTATGTATGTGTTTTGTCGGTGTGCACTCACATGAACCTGAACATGCTTGTGTGTGTGTGTGTAAACATCTTCAGTAGATGTTCTGTTCTCCTCGGATGACCGTGGGCGTTCACAATCCATCAGGTATGAAATGAATCAGCCAAATGAGGCGTGTTGAGCGTCGTTAAAAAGAATCCCACAGAGAGGTTATCTACTGTAACATGAAGTGCTGCCAGCATTTTGCAGCAAATGTGGTAAGCAGGAACTGTCAGACCGTGTTGACTATTCACCATGATCACAAGGCGGCCATGTTCCTCTCCCATGCTCTTGGGTCTGGGAACAAGCTCCCAGGAAGTGCGCTGACCATAGAAGCCTGTTTTACATGGTGGTCGCACCTGGTATTGCAGCATCACATGATGCCATCGGGCCCAAAAGGACTCTTTCCTATAAGATTACATTGAGAAAGTGACATTTTAAATCAGTGGATATATATTTTTTAAGGTACATCAAATTCCCAGTATGAAGAAATTAAAGAAAATTCAGATACATGTTTGTAGACATAATGAGTGCGGATGCTGAAGATCTGGTACTTTTATAGCTGAAGTCAGACTTTTTTGCCGCCTGAAGTCGCCATCAATGCTGTATCTATTCTATAATACCTCCATAGGTTTGAAGCTCACATACTGGTTATGTAGCACAGCTGTATTCAGGGGTTGCAAACAGTGCTGTGTGTTATTGTCCTCCTGATGTTTATTGTGTAAGGCCTCCCTCCATACATGCAATCGATCATTTTAGAAATATATTTATTGTATTTTTTTTACATCATGTTGTAGTAATACTTTGTGTCAAGCAGGATATCAATTGTTCCACAACGTTTATCGGGGTGGGAATCCTCGAGGAAGTGTGCTGACACCAGGGGAGAACAAGGACTAAAACAACAAAGTCTAAACTCTGAAAATACAAAACTACACCAGACCGAATCATGTCACAATGAATGATTTCAGACCAGTAATCCAGCTTCTAGAAAGAGAAGTCCTCAGTTAAAGTAAAGTCATTAAAAAGATTCATCCTCTGGAGGCAAAGATCAGAACAGTTGAGGTGACTGAATCACAGTGAAGATGAAATGGATATTTTGACAGGATGGCAGCTCTTCATCAACGTTTAAGGAGTCAAAATATTCAAACTGTTAAGAGACAAAGATCATCTATAAATGTAGCGACATAAAAATCAACACAATATAACATCTATCTAGAAGTTATTCAGTTATTGAGCTCATTGAAACATTTAACAGGAAATACAGCATAGAAACATCTCTGTTTTTTACTCTTGCATCTTTTAAAAAAAGTAGTTCCTTGTCGACAACAAACAAATAATAAATATGAAGTCTGTGCCGAAAGCTCGACCTCTGAAATGAGCTGTTTTTTTTTCTTTCATACCACAGAAATCACAGTCTGAACCATATGCCTCATGTCATAGGATACTCATTTTAAAACAATATAATTAATATAATGTTTTGGACTAAATTAAAGTGATGCAATAAGTGCACATGGGGATGTAAATCTAAAAGTAACCTTCGAACAATACGGCTAATTATACACCTGAGTGGAAAAGGGTAAATAAAGCCTGACAAGTCTCTGTTGACCTTGCAAACAGCAGGTGGTGGAACAGTCTCTACACGGTTTATTTAATTCACTTAATCCCGAGCACACATCTTCATCAGCATAGACGCCGTTTGATTTGGTTTAAGGGACCTCTAGCTGTGAAATATTTACATCCTTTTAAGGATCCTTTGTTCAGCTCACACTTTAAACACTCGCACTTCTCAAGTCACTCGTCAGACGATGCCATTGCACCTGAAGCCCTGAAAAGTTGGCCGAGGGGTTCTGAGATTGGCTCTGCGCTATTTGACTGAATGTGAAATAAACAGGGTTTTCTGCTGGAACGTGAATGCAAACAACGTCCTGAAACTATTTATGTATTGCACTGTATTTGTGGTATCCTTCATAGCACTCTCAAACATCCAAAAAAACAAACAAACATGCAGCCAATAAATGAAAAGAGAGAGTAAAAGAAGTAGGGCACAGCACAAGCTAATGTTCAGTTATGTTGATGATATTCCATTAATTAATAAAGCATCTTTGTGTTGACATTTTCAATAAGGTGTTGGCTAAAAGAAATCCGAGTAAAGACGAAGGCAACACTGGATCAAATCAGAGCGTGCCAGAGAGGACGATGTGGGAGAGATATGATGCAAGAAGGGGAAGAAATGGGGGAGGTCTGAAGGGGGGAGGGGGTTGAGGGACCGCGGTGAGACTCCAGTGATGTGTTGGAGAGCAGATGAAGAGCTGGAGCTGAGTGTTGCAGAATGGCCTGCAGCTCTGTTTCAGGCTGTGTGTACAAACCAGCGAGAAGCTTTTAAATTCATTATGAGCAGTTGATGGGTGAGGGTGAGGGTGAGGGTGAGGGGTAGGAGGGGGGTCCCAGGCGGCCAGACTGGATGGAAATGCAGAAGACCACACAAATAACATAGATCTCTGATTTCTAGGAGTAGTTAAAACTTTTTATTGCGAAGAAAAAAACTAGAACCAGGTGGTATTTCTGTCCTGAGGGCAATAAGTAATGTAGAGAAAAACATGTACAGTCTTGGAAAAAATGAACTCAGATGTTTTCAGAAAGTCATGGCCTGGATGTTTAAAGTGTTTTGATTGGATAACTTCTGTATGTTTGGATTAGTCAAACTTTAAAACTACGTGGCTCAAAATAGAAAGAAGAATTCATGGGTTTAATCGCATTCTGGGTTTGATATGAACCAAACGTTCTTGTTATTTAAAACTATATAAGTATCAGGACAACTACGTTTTCAAAATGTCCATTATTCTGTTCTCAGCAGAATGTGGATACATGATTTCACAAGCTAAACTCTCAATTGGTCAAAGCATTTAAATAGCTCCTAATTGCTATCGCTAAAGCTAAGCTAGCACATTGAGTCATCTTGTCTTTCTGTCTTTGTGTCTACAGTATTTCAATCTGAAACATATTGTTATATGATGATGGATAAGAACAAGGAGTGCATCTGGTGTTGTATTTTTTATGAAGCAATAAATCAAGACATGGAACAAGTTGAGATATGCACATTAAATTTTGAACACGCGTGATGTAACAAGAGAGGCAGCTTGATTTATGGAATATTGTGTATTTATAAACCCTTCCTGTAACTACTTCATAGACTTTGTTTAAGTCAACTATATTTTATTCAGATCTTATCAGAGGACTTTTATAGTAAAGTCAGTCTTCTTGTGTGGAATGAAAATGTTCATAAAACTTTCATGAAGATAAGATACACCAAGAGCTTTGTCTTTTGGATGACACAGTATCCTTTGTATGACTTCTCTCCTGGATTTGCCTGAAGCAGGAACGTGAAGGTCTAAATTGAAATAGTCAAAAATGTGCCAAAACTGCAGTTCCCCGAGTGGCCACTGGAGGCTGGCTACCAAAAGGAGTCAATCCCTATTGGGCCCCAGCTTAATACAACTTTCTTTCTGTCTGGAAAAATAGTATGGGGTTCAATTTATTTATTTTATTTTTTATAAAAGGCACTTTAATGCTGTACATAAAAGACCCCTATGGAGTCTAGACCCTGGTGGTGGTGGTGGTGGTGATAGAATAATTCAGGATGTGATGAGGAGTGGGTTTCAGAGGCTGTATCTGAACTCTGCTGAGCCGGAATAAAGGTGACCGGGGCGGAGGAGGGTCAGGATAATTGGTTGAGAGAGGTTGTGGCAGAGTCAGGTTTGATTATTACTAAAAGAGTAAACGCCTCAAATCAACCGATCACCAGAGGAGGGAGAGGGAGGAAGTTGGTAGAGAGGGAGAGGCTAAGTTGAATGAAGAAACTGAATAAATGTGTGAGAGAATATAACCAGTCTTCCTGCTTGAACTTACGCTGAGCTCCATGAGCTGCATGTGTGAACGCAGCAGGAAATATTCGTGAAAATGAACTGAGAGCGAGTGTCTACAGAATGTGTGCAAACAGTCTTGTTTGGTCATTCAGTGAGATGTTATATTTAGATCTATTTAGATTTATTCATAGTGGTCGGTGCCTGAGATCCAGGATTGATACCCCGCCCCTCTTCTACATGCGTCTTAAGGATGGAAAACTACTGCTGCACAGCTTCGTGTGAGGTGCAGCCTCGAGTTGCGTCACATCTTAGACCACACCTTCTTCTCTGACGTCCAGGAAGTATTTTTGATCAGCAAACATCATTCTCTTTGATCCGTGGGCTGGGTGTGTTTAATTAACCCCCCACTCACTCCGGTACGGCGCACTGAATCAAATGTGTTGTGTGATAATTACAGCATGAAAAAGATGAACTAAAAACAAAAAAAATACGACAGACCGCATGGTACATGGTTTTTTTTTCAGAATGTAAAACAATACATAGATTTTAAAACTATATTGAATAGAATGAAACAACAAAAATGTAAATGACAGTTAAGAAAAACACACATCATTTTCAAAGTCTGTGTCCTGTACCATCCTCGCAGCCTTGACTGTTTTCTTCACCTTCTTCACCTCTCCACCAGAGGCCCTCAGAACTTACCTCCTAACACACCTGTTAGCAGTTCTAATCAATCCTGGTTTTGCTGACCTTAAACGCGCACCTGTCTCCACTTCCCTCAGTATCCTAACTCAATATCTATCACACTATTTCCTTTGTTTTTATTGCCAGCTTATCCTCATTGCCATGTGCTCTTTTCTTATAAGTAAGTAAAGAGGTACCAACAGGTAATCATTCAACCACTTTCTGCCTTACATTAGAAATAGCAGGGAAAGTGTTATCGTCTAACAAAACTGTAAGGTGAGCCAGGAAGTAAACAATAAGTAACTTTTCCTCCTTATATAGTAGTTTCAAAGTTGATCCAATAGCACAAAACTTTCAACAAGGGAGGATGTCTCTCATGTCCACAGAGCACCCCACTAGCTTGTTTTCGGCACTATGTAACTTTAGCAGTTGTTTCCGGTTCTCTCACAAGAGGTTGGCCACAAAATCACTGTGATTGGCTGCTGATTTATTCTTGCACCCATTAGGTTGCTGGCGCCCCAGCCATAGACAGACAAGTTAGTTGAGGAAAGGCATGTGTGGTGTAAGAGCGTGAGATTTGCGTCATGACTCACTTACTTTCAGCTTCTGAACTTATTTTTCTTGTTATCTCCGGACAACAAAGCTAGTTTGGTCGGAGTAAATAAAACGCATCGATGCTTGTCCACATCGGGCTTCCGTAAACCACAGCATGGTAAAGCAGAATATGCTGTAAGGTTTGGTTACGTGATTAACATGTCAAACATGGTGACCTATAAGCATCATTTAATGACATAGCATTGTGTATCCACCCCTTTTAAAAATATATTTGTGTCACTTATATATACATTCATGCTGTTCTATGAATGTGCCATCATTACAATGTAGCATAGAAATGAGCTATTTAAATATTCATTATTTTCAGTTAAATTGAATTTGTTTTTCAGTGGTTGTATCAATTTAATCTTTTGCTGTTGTTGTTTTCTGCGATTCAAATGATGGGAGTTCTTCTTCTCAAGCTAAATGCAGTAGCGCCTTTCATCAAAGTGAAATATGGAACCGCAAACTATTTCCCCCTCCGGTGAATGCTGTAGTGATACTTTCTGCCCCACCTGCTGTCTCCGTCTGTCAGAAAAACATGCAGCAAAACATGTAGGAACACATGCAAACTCCTTCAACCTGACATGTACTTAGCTCGTTTGTTTGAACAATATTGTTGGTCTAAGGTCTGCGGTTTAGTCCTTTGTGATTTCTTTGCTTAAAACATTGATCCATGACTTCATGCCGTCATCAAACTTTTGCTTATTTCCTTGTGAAGTCATGATTACACATCAGATGAGTTAGAAACCCTCAATCATCTCATCAAGTTTCAGTGAGTCAACATTTGGGAGAGTGGGTTTCACTGCACTCTTTCACAGGCAAATTGCTCTCAGCTACTGCTGCCCACTCTGGCCCTGCAAGCCGCAACAAATCCCGGTAATCCTTCAGAAACACATGAAAGAGGCTGTTAGCTTGAGGACTGTTCCCCCCCGCTTTAAGGACTGTTGTTTAGGTCGAAGAGATTGACATTTTAAATGGTCACTTATGTTCACAGAGTTGTGTCAAATGTCAACCAGAGTAGTCATCCTGGAGTCCTAATAACATAATAACATGCATCTTTTCGTAAGATTGGTGAGTCTAAATAAGTACCTGAAGAAATGTTAAGAATTTACCACGATATTAAACATAATTGAAGTGTCATGACTTGACTACGGAAGCCCTAAGCGGACAAACATCCATACATTTTATTATACCCCTGTGATAACGAGCTGTTTTCTTGACATATTTGACTTATTTATGTTGTTTGAATTGCCCCCAGGGGACAAATAAAGTTTTTTTTTAATTGAATTAAATTGTTATCTCACGATGAGAATGCATCTTTTCATGTGGTGACAAGTTAATATCTGAAATCTAAAGAAAACGGCTGAAATGTTTTCATTAAGACAGAACTGAAAAACAGAGTAAGATCAACTGTATAGAAATGACTTAAAAAGGCTTCGTTTGCTGGATATAGAAGTTTATTTTATCTCTTAGTTTGGTAAACATTGATACAAAAACACAACATATGATGTGGACAACCAAATCCCATCTCCAGTGTAAATGATCATGCATTCAAAAATAAAATAGTTGATCATAACTTGCTCAACAACAAAAACTGCAAAAAGCCAGCTGAAACAGAGTCATCATGTGTGTTTGCATGTTTGTGATGCATGTCAGCGTTAGCTTTGAACTCTTGAGAAATATGAGGGCATGACAGCCCGGGGATATTTGAAGGTTAGGAGTAATCAAACACCAGTTCCTAGCTTATTTGGTAGTGTCTTAATGATAAACAGTCATCTTGCAGAGGAAAAAAAAATATTCCTCCATGCAAGAATCACATTTTTTGTCGTGTATGTGCACTATAGCGAGAACACAAAGATTAAAAGCTGTCTCACATCTCTTTTGTGGGTTAGGGTGCTTTTGTCATTGGTAATCTATAAACCCTTTGTGATATCTCATATCTCAAATATCTCTAATCTCAACACATGTTGAAAAGCCTCATTATGGCACACACAGAAAGTTTAAACTGAATTTCTCTGTCAACAGAACAATAACAGAAACTTAAATGACAAACAGGCTTAACTAAAAAACAATAACTGAAACCGTGTTATGTGTTTACAAAACCAACTATAATGAATTAAAATTGTAGAGAAAATGACCTTAGCTTCTATCTTTGATCCACTCATGCTGAGTCACATATAATCTATCATTATGATTAGTCTCAGGCATGTCATTATCTAGGTATTGCACAAGTTAAAACTTTTTCCCCCTTAAACAATATTTAACAGAGTATTTTAAAAAAGGTGCTTAAGATTCATGATACAGAGACTAAAAAACTAAAACGAAACAAAAACGAAACAAAAACGAAGCCTTTTCACAAACTAAAAACAAAACTAACCAACCAGCATTAAAAACTTGATTAAACTCAAATGAAACTGAAAACGAAAAGCCAAAAAATAATAAAACTAAAAAGTAATTTTGTAACCTTGCTCCCTGTAGTCCTGGGTGTGTTTCTAAAACAGGTCTGTAAACAGGTCAAACACAGCCCGTTACACAAGACTCCACAGAGTGAAGTTGATTTTTTTTTTTTTAGATGAATCCAAAACTTGTCAATACATGAAAAGGCGACATATAAACAGAACTAAGACATGCACAGAATAGGATCAAAACGTAGTCTTTACTCCCCATCACCACACAATGCTGAACAAACATTTGAATGTCCTCAGGTACCAACGTCTTTAAAGAGATCCAACATCCTATGACTCTGACAGGGGCTTATGGAAAAGTGTTTTGTCTGTATTTGGGTCCACATTTATAAAACCAAACTGGACTCCTAACACTTCCATAAATGACCCTACAGTTTCTTATACATACATAAACTACTGTCATAGGGTTTCACATTGACATCTCCACAGACACACTGACTGAGGACGACTTGTTACTGTAATGTAACAAACAATGGAAGTTTCACAGAAACCACCTAATGAGCACCTGATGTTTCTGTGCAGGCTTTAAAGAAAGTGTCTGATTGCAAGTCAGACATTTCCACCACACACAGAACCTCAGATGCATTACATAAACGGCTTGGAACGTCAAGAGAACAGATACACAGTTAACTATGGTCTCTGTCTCGGACAAACTGAAGCCTAAACCAACTCAGAACATTACTGTCGGGGTCCGGGAAGCCCTGCCGGGCGGACGTGCCACCAGGGTCAGAAAAACCTGGGCTGCATCGTCTGACTCCCCTGAGAAAGAGAGAGAACAATGAGTTAGTGATCGAAGTCTGTATGAAAAGTAGAAAGAGTGTCTTTAACGCTACAAATGAACAATATCTGAGTTTAAGTTATTGGAACTGTAAGTCAAGCTTGTTCCATTAGAACAGAAACAGATTCATCCCGTCCCTCTTATTTGAATCCGGGTTCAATGCTTACGGAGACTTCTCGATTAACCCTCAGGCATCAGTTTAATTTACGACCCTCTTTAGTCACTAAGGACAAAAATGGCCATGCCAAAAAAACTGCTATAAAAATAGAACACATTGATATTTTCTTCTACTTTTTTCTGCATACATCTCTTAAACAACTTCAGCCCTGCTCAAAACTACCAAACATTCAATCATTTTTAGGAATTTAACCCTTTAAATGCCAGTTTGATTACATGAGTCTGGCATTTAAAGGGTTAAATTCCTGATAATTATTCAATATTTGGTAGTAGAAAAAAATGTCCATAGTGATGCAAGAGGGTTAAAGTGAGATGCGTTTCTAGCCTCACTGGAACATTTTCATGCTGTTGACACATCAGTAAACACTCTTTGTGGAGCGATTACTGACAGAAATATAACTTTAGCCTGAAGGAGTGTCAGAGGAAAGACTTTCTGAGTGCGTTGACATTCTTGTTGACGTAAAAATCATCTTTTAAATTCCGACCTTTGCGACGGGATTATTGATTTCTCATGCTGTGGTGAAGATGAAAATGCCTGTCTTACTGTGCAGCCCTACATCAGAGTCACATGTGATATATTGAATGATACCTCTAAAATCAGGAAGGTAGGAAGGGACTTGTAGAAATTGATCAAGTTTACAACAGCTAATAGACGCTTCTGTGTGTCATGAGAGAGGAACATACAGATTTGCCCCTGAGCTGTGGAAGAGTCTTCAACATGTTTACCATGTTTCCAGGGAATAGCAAAGTCTGAAATAATAACAATACCTTTGAAACTATTTCTTTGTCATTGTTGGGCCGAGTTAGCAACACATTAATGATCAAACAAAGGTTTTGATTTCATAGGGTCTTTAAAGTCAGACTCAGCTTACACTAGCACGGCTTATGTCAACACATTTATCCTCTTATTTAAGCAAATATTAAATTCATCTGTGAGTTTATTTAAGGCTTGATGGAACTGCGTCTTTATGTTTTAATGGGCTGGTATTAGGAGAACAAACTCAGGGCTGGTACTGGGGGGGTAGTCTATTGGTTCAGTCCCACTTTAGGGGTTGGAAACGAGAAGATAACCCTCCTGTTGTGTAACAATGGTGTGGACTCTGGTCTGCTCTGTGTTCCACTGGAGGACACATTTCCGACCCTTTAGACAAAGTGCTAGCTGACTCGTGTTGACAGCCAGAACACCTAAAGATAGATGCATCAAAGCAAAGCAAAGGTGAGTGACATGACTCTGAAGTTAAACCTTTTGAGTCCACTCATCTTCATTTTGCAGAGCTGACGGCACAAATTGCTCCGTGTGACACTTGAAAAGCATACCAGCATTCTTTACAGTAGCCTAGTCTGTTCCAAAATGAGCACATAGGGAACAGGGAGGGTTTAGACCTACAGGTTCTTAAACACACCAGGAACATGTTTGTTTACTCAGATCTCAGTTAACATTGACTTGTGATGTGTTCAGGATCTTTAAGGTGTGGGATGAAGCCAACAAGCTAAACTGCAAACAAGGGACTTAACGTCTTTGACACTGTTTGAATGTCACCGGGCAGCGAGTGTTACTGCACAAAAACCTCATTTTGAAGCATTAACATGTTGTCATACCATGGTATGAAGGTAGCTGCCCATCTGCAGCAGACACTCCAGGGTCTCCATCATCTGCTCCTGGTGCAGCGTGTGCAGTGTGGAGTAGTTGGGAGATGAACTGGTTTCCAGCTCACACACTGCGGTTTTCAGAGCGACTGAAGCACACTGCAGGACACTCATCCCTGGAGACACACACAGACATGTCAAGGTTAAGTCAGGGTATCTAGTAGTACCTAAGAAAGTACATTTGCTGTGCAGACGGAAGATTAAGGATTACAAATGTATTTATAAGGACAGCTTGACCAAACTACGAGATGATGACTGATTCGAAAATTAACCAAACTGAATTAGACAACAGAGAAACAACCATACAAACAAACAGTACTACAGCTTTTTACCTAATTCTGGGGGATTTTTTTTCTCTCACAACAGACAGAAGCTGGAGGTCATTTAGTAGAGACACCCCGGTTTCCTTTAACGCTCTAAATATGCAAATCACTTTGTTGCTTTTAGAGAATTTTGCAAAGCTTGTTTTTTTTGTTAGTGTGAGGGGAGAGTACAGTTTTCTCTCCTTAAATATATTCCATTATTTATGCAGATAAAATGCTAATTTACCTCGAAAATGTAACTGAAAGCAAACTGCGATCTAAAGGAGACTCTTCTAGGTCAGCAGTGATATGAGGTTTCTGCCAGCAGAGCTCCTGTATTCAGTCATCTAATTTTTATACTTTGGCTTTCCTGCAGCCATTCTTTTCATTAAAATAACTCATTCTAATTCCTGCATTTGGCCTCTATAATTCTGTTCATTTAAGAGATTTGAAACATCACAGTACTCACTCGAGTTATCGGTGGCTTCAACGTCGACAAACACACCGTCCATCATTGTTTGTTTCAGAACCTTTAGAAAACAGAACAAACACAAGTTCACAAACATACTGCAACACGATTGAAGAAGCAACATCTGTTCCTCTCATCTGCACATTCAGCTTACACCAACACACAGAGAGCTTGGTAAACTCAAAAGGGGAGTCAATTCCCTTTTGGCCCCATAGTGCAAATCTGAACATTACAGCAGAAGTGTTTACAGCCAGGAACAAACAAACTGCTTTGGTTTTTATAGCTCATTTTGT
Organism: Labrus bergylta; assembly: GCF_963930695.1. Classification (NCBI taxonomy): domain Eukaryota; kingdom Metazoa; phylum Chordata; class Actinopteri; order Labriformes; family Labridae; genus Labrus; species Labrus bergylta. The sequence goes on from NC_089205.1 coordinate 4,391,847, forward strand.
AATTCATGATAACTGTGCAGGAGCCACATTTTTTCCACGTCTCATCTTTCAGATATCTGAGCGTTAAAGTTATGCATAACTAGGGTGGAGGTTGCTTTGATTGACAGGTAGGTGCTGCTAGCTGTACGTTGCTGGTGTTGAGAGAGTAAGTTTGTAGATTGAAATCATTAAAATGACAGGTGTCGGTGCTTGTTTCCACTGTATTGATGTAGCTTGTTTGCTTATTCAGTCTTTGAACTCCTTTCAGCGACCATAAATAGAAACTCATTCCGTGGGAAACAGGTTGGTTGGAAACATTTAAATACTAAAACGTTGCCAATGTGATGCCAATTTTGTGGTGTGCAGGCGTTGGCCTGCAATCTTTGAAAACAATGAATTACCCATCATTTGTTGAACAGGTCTTGTACTTTTGTTGCCGTGGTATCCACACAGGTATCAATATTGTTTTTACTAGAGTCCTATCAAGGTGTTTAAATCTGGTGTTGTGATGTTGTACGAGGACAGAAGACACAGGTAGGTGGGGAGTGGCAGTCTCTCCTCTCCAACACTTTAATGTCAATAACTGGAAACATTGTGAACTGTGCCACCTGAGTCTATACAACAACAACATACCCTGCTCTCTGCTATAATTTAAAGAACACATACATGAATGCTGTGTACCATTTTATAAACTCAACATCTCGTGAGGTTGCACACAATTTTAATTGAGTCACACCCGCTTCATTTGGCACGCTGAATAATGCTTTTGCAATGAATGGAATTCAAAAGCACACATACCTGCTGCCTTCAGACTCTCTGTCTGTGCTCTGACTTTACTCTCCAATGTGTGAACTGGATGAGCCATGATTCAACTACAGTCTATTAAAGTACTGGAACAAATAAGTCAAATAACCTTAAAAGACCCAGTGCTGACTTTGAGGCAGGAGATATTTGACATTTTCATTTAAAGGGAGTAAAACACATGTTGAAATGTTTCTATGAAGATCTGTAAAATATGAGATAAAGGGGAATAGGAGTCATTAACTATAATATCTGAAAAAGTAACAATATTGTGTCCTAAAGAAAGATACTAATTATTGCTCAGGTTTAGCTTAAAAAAGCACAAAAAGCTATATTAAAAAAACAAAGTAATTTTAGAAAAATAAACAACATATCTGTTTACGAAGCATGAATGACTTTTTTTTGCGCTTTTGATAAATGCTAATTTTTGTGAGTTTATTTTCTAATAGAACATGACAACGGAAAAAAATAATCAGAAAATGATGTTTCATCTTCTTGATTCCACTCTTTGTAGTTGATCTTGTTCTTTTGCATCACTTTCTCTCGAAGGCCATCGACCACACCTCTTTTTCTTGCATCGCAGCCTTTGGAGGAATCTAATCGTAGGTACGCTAGGTTGTTGAGTTCTCAGAGCGACGGCCCTATGTACAGAGGCTACAGTCCTCGCCACAGCATACCCAAGATGTGATTCATCTGCTATTCGCTGTATGTCACCCAACCCCCTCTCTTCCCTGTTTATCCCGTCTGTTATATGAAATAAAGCCAAAGGAAAATAGAATAAGAAACGTGTACGATAAGGTTAACTGCACAAAGTGGCCTATAAAAAGTTCAAAGGCAGATGGTGTAAAAAATGTGAAGAGCTGAATTAAAGTGCACTGCTCGATTAGCCTTTAACGTCCTCATACTGTGCTTCCACTCCACTGTGACACATGGAGAGCTGCAAAAACACACATGTGCCAAGAAACCCCGCTGTGCCCTCACTGCTTCAGCCTTTCTAAGAAAACAGAGTCTGTGTGTGTTTTGACTGCCGCTCGTTTCTCCTCAAACTCCAAAAAACATCTCAGACACGTCAAACATCTGCTGCATGTGCTCAAGCTGGGCTATAAAAGTGAACTCAGAAAATTTGGAAGCATAATAACAGGTTGCACAAGTTACTATTCAGCCTAACCTGTGAAAACTTGAACCACTACAAGTTCATGTCCTACAAAACGATGGAGCGTCAGAACCCTGATGAAGGTACAAAATGTTCTGTAATGATCCTCTTTGTTTGTCTCTGTATGAGTCACTCATCAGGCAATCATGAAACAAGGTGAAACACATGACGCTGGGGAAACTGTGCACATTCACATGACAGCGAATAACCACAACATGACACTCAGTGTGTTTACAAACCGGCTGTGGTGGGTTTTTTTCAGAGTGTATAATCCGGTTGGTTTGAACATTTAATTAGTAACTCCAACAAAGATAAACGCTTGCTGCCATGAGAACCAATAAACATGCACCTGAATAACCTGTTGGATCTAAGCAAACTCTATCTGTAGGAGCAGATACCTTGTGACAAATGGTTTTTATTTTGGATAATTTAGCTGCAGAAAAACAAAAAAAAAAGCAAAAGCAAACTGGTTGTACCGGACGCCTGCGTTTCCTGTCATGTATAACTTATATTTGTCTTTTGAAAATATTTGACATTCTCGTCACCATTCCTTTTTGACTGCACACAGCAGCTTGCCCCGCCTCCTTTTACTGTTGATTTGTTGTTTTTTACCTTCGTGCCTCTGCTTTTTAAAATGTTCTCCTTCACTGGTATGTTTTTTGTACAAACTGGAAAAATACCATGGCGTCCATTACACCTCATGTGACATGTAATGACAACTTAGAGAAACCCCTTTTTGTAGCTTTAGAGGAAGAAAAAAAATCATCTCTAACCTCCAGGACTCTGATGTAGCCTTTCTCAGCGCTGAGGTGGAGGCACGACTTCCCTGAGTTGTTGGTCACGTTGACGTTGGCCCCCAACCGGATCAGATCTGCCACCATCAGGTGGTGGTTGTGCTTGGCAGCGTGGAGCAGGGCAGTCTGCGAACAGTCAAGTTAACATCAATCAATGGGGTTGTCCAATAGTGAGGGATCATCAAAATTAAAAAAACACGACTTTGAAGACTCTGCAGAGTGAATTTGTTTTCTTAAATCTGCATCCTTCTGACACTTAGACACTTAATATTTCATGATATGTGTGACTGAACACATGCTGGAAACTAGTGGAGTTTCCAAATAAGATCGAAGAGATTAAAATCAACTGCTTAGAAGTTCAAATAAACCTACGATAACTGTTCAGTAGAAAACTTTGGCTTGCATTGATTTCAGGTGTAAACCTTTTTCCAGAAAGTTTCCCCGCCAATCACACTGAGACTTCAAACCATTGCACAAAATAAAACTTAATCGCACATATAATAAGATAAGATCAAAGAAGCAAACATTCATGGAATGGCAGACTGTGATTCTGAACTGCAGTGATTGGTCCCTCGTCTGTATTTGATCTACTTTATTTGAATATTATAATCACATGATAAGAATAACATTATCTTTAGTCTTCAATTAATCTAAAAAATAAACTATACAGAACGAGTGATCATGTCAGTATTATACATCAGCCGACAACATTCCTTTGAATCCCACAGGTAATAATCACAGAATCTGTAGATGAAATGAAAACTGAAAATGTGGATATTTACCATTCCTTCAGAGTCTTTGAGGTCCAGGCTGTTGAGTGTGGCCATCCTTTTGGCGATGGCGTATCCCAGCGCCCTCTTTCCAACACATGCAACTTTGTGGAGAGCTCTGGAGGAGCAAGAACAACCCGATGTTTTCAGACAATCTCATGAGAGGCTAACATGTCTACACCTGTGTGTTTTTTATGTGTATTTCACAAACTGAGAGTGGGACTTTGCTGTAAGAGGCCTGCAGGCTCTTAAGAAAACACATAAATAACGGGGTATTTAACAACATTAACGATTTCTGTTCTTTGCAAGAGTCCCATACAGCAATGACAGTGTTACAATACTGTGCTGCCTACTTGAGGAGACAGCTTGAGGCAGTTGAGAACATTTTATCATCCAAATTATTCCTACAAAACATGAATCAACATATGATTGAGACATATGATGAAACTGTTGGCTCTCCTGTTGCATTGTGGGTCATGTAGCTGCTTGGTAAGAAAAATGTGGGGAAACATTTATTTATTTTGCTGCGTCAGCTTTTTTTAAAATTACTTGTATAAAAACACTGAAGTTACTTATATCGAACCGTCCATTGTAATCTGTATGAAATTTGCAATCCTACATTTGTATAGTACTCTACAAAGTCAAAGTACATACAAATAATCACAAATCAAAGTTATTGAGACTCATGATCTCCATGCCAAAGTTGAAAAATTGCTCTGATTTGAAGCTAGAAGCAGCTAATGCATCCTCAAGCTGGCTGAAGGAGTGGAGTGGAGAGGTCTGTAAAGCTCCCTCTGGAGAAACTCTTTGAGGAGTAAATCAATAGAGCTTCTCTTCAATGGGGGGGTATTCAAACATACAGCGTGATTTTTGCACCAGACTTACGTCCTGCCCTGGTCGTCGGTGGACAGCAGCACAGAGTCAGCGATGTGTCTCAGCGCGCTCTCCTCTTTCTGCAGCTGGGTGAAGAAGAAAGCGGAGCTGTCCCGATTCTGGTTCAGGGAATCAAACCAGTCCTCCCCCTGTCCCCTGTCTCTCCCACTGTGACAGTAGCTGGTAGGCTGGAGGCCGGTGTGCATGAAGGCTGGAGGAGACAGGGCCTGCTGGTAGTCTACTGAGCAGGGAGAGTAGCTCATGTAGGACTGGGGGCTCGGGATCATTTCATCAGACTCGTCACTGTTATATCCAGCACCTTAGTGAGAACATTTAAAAATGTGAGGAGAGGTAATTTATCAAGCTTATCTTTTCATAGAGGTGGGAAGAAACACAGCACAAATACTTTGTAATGTACTGATTAGGAGTGCAATGGATCAGTTTATCTATTCAGATCACACCCCACGGTCTGGATGGCATATGATCCGCTGATGAAAAATATATCATCATGGTGTAAATGAGTCTAATGATTCTCAATACATCGGCTAGCAATTAAAGTCTTATAGACTGCAGTACAGTTTATTTTTTTCTAAATCGGGTTGACCTGTAATTGATCATCTATATAAATTATCTGTTTTTTTGGTTTTTTTTAATTTTTATTATATATACTTGTACTTTTTTAAATGTATTTATTCATGACCTTTATTTTCTTGAGATGTTTTTTTTTTGTCTTCAATCTGTTTTAAATGTCTGTTGCTTTCAATGCACATAATGTTCCTCTGCATAAAAATTCACAAGTGCAATTAATGTTACTATTATGCTTGCAGAAAATCTCAATAAAAAAATAAAATAAAATAAAATAAAATACATCGGCTAAATACAGGGAGACTAATCAGTCTTCATGAAAGTTCTTTCGGGAACATGTCGTAAAGTGTTGATATTTCATTGTATATGGGTACTTTGTTTTAAACGCTGCTTCTGCTTTTCTCTGTTTAATCTAAGTGTGTCTGCAGTTATCATGCAGGTATCAGCTGGTGTCTGTGTATAACACCAGTCAGAAACTTAACATTCATAAAGATACAGCCTGTTGTAGTCTGTCTCTATATAAATGTGGATGTGATCAGCTTGATTTACCGGTTGGAGACCACTCGGGGGACCCGGCAGAGAAGGGTGAGGACAGAGTCGTGGGAGTGGAGCAGTAGTTGTTTCCAGTCCTGAGGTCCTCTTCCAGAACCTCCACTATAATTGCCAACTCCTCCAGGCTCTTTGTGGGGCGTTTCCTCTGAAAGCCAAAGACAGCCGCAGCGTGCAGAGTTATTTGAAAGCTGCTCATAACTGACATGTGATTTACAGAGTTTTCCTGAAGCTACAAAGAGCTCGTTAAACCCTCTGAAAGGACCCAGGGTCATTTTTTGAGAAACTCACCTTGGCGGTTCGGCGTCCTGCACGTGTTTGGACTCGTTTCTTTTCTCCTGTGGTAGACAATGTCAAGTTTAAGTTTCAGAGTACTTAACAGCATGTTTGCACTCAATGTAGAAGCAGGCTGACTGCATGCTGGTGTGCTGCAGGTTTTTAATCCTTCATGACGCTTCTTAAGCAGCAAAGGTTCTGTTTCTGCACCGAATTCTGTCTGTCCAATTGGAACAAGATATTCAATATGAAGCTTTCACAATTAACGATTTTTTATTCAGCCTGGCGTAGTGTAAAATGATCTTTAATGGTTTTCAATAGTGCTGGCTCTCCTCAGGAGATTAAAACATTTCAAACTGACTACTTCCTTAGTACTTACATTACATTTTTTAAATTCCCACATCTTACTTTACCAGGTTAAGGAAAATGGTCTGCTAGTGAGCTTAGGTTAGCAGCAGCTTAGCTTGTAGCTCTGAAGCCTTATCAATGAGTAATCAAGAAAAATCTGATTTTTAACTCAAAACTGCTAAATCCAGTGTTTTTACTGGTTTTGATAGCATGTTTTATGTTTTTTTTTGTAAAGGAGAAGACTCTTGTGGATAATTCTGACTCAGGTAAAAAACGTTTTATTTTTTGAACAGTGAAGGAATCCTAACCTTTAAACAAGCTAAACATCATGCTTGCAGCAGGTGGGCAGGAAGCCCCTCCTGACGTCCTACGACTGCAAAAAGACAATGGTGAAACTCTGGTTCTTCAAACTCACCAGCTTGTTCACTGTTTCTACTGGTTTTAATTAATTGTTCTTTTAGTTTTGAAGAGGAAGATGGCTCAGTGGAAAAACCAGCTCACAGTTCAAATCTTTAGGAATGATGACACTGCAGGGTCATTATGAGACCGATTTTGTAAAGTTTACAGCCGTTTCTGCTCAAGTTCCTGCATTACTCATTGAACAATGACGCAGCTGAATAGAGGAAATGCAGTTATTTGTTGTTTATTCAAAGAAAATCTGATTTGATTTAAATTGGTTGACTTTAAGGGTAGGAGCCCTTACATGAACTTTGCTCAGTATCTTTAAAAGAAGGAAAAAAAACCTCTACATCACACCACAGCCAAATGACCAACTTGAATGAATCTGGTTGATACTGACCTAGGACTGATTTGCCGTTCATCTCCTGTACCGAAACAAAAAACACAGTTGCATAAGTGTGACGTGTCCTCACTATGTTGTATGTTTTTCAGACAAACATAAATGTGTTCCAAAAAGCTAAAGACATTAGAAAGCTCCTCAAGGTCTTGTGTTAGGGCTTAGTTCATCTCTTGTTTGCACCTAAACAGCTCATTTAAGTCAGTCTTATCAAATAATTACAAAACACATCCTTATTCTTCTTCTGTGGTGCAGAACTTGAGCTTTTTGACAATAACAAAAGTAAAAAAAAAAAAATTCAACTGTTACCTGAAAATCTTGAGGATCAACGCCTTGGGCGAGGCGGATGTTTCTTAGAAGATCCCTTACTGGCATTTTAACACGGACTCCCAGGTAGACCTTTTCACCATCATAAATAGAACATCTGGAACCTGTGGAGGAACAAAGGACCATGAGCCTTTAGGGCAGAATTCAGATTCACAATCACACAACTCTCTGTGTCCCAGAAGGGCTATTAACATCCCACCAAGTTAGAATAATACAAAGAGGACAAATTTGGAGACTAATAGCGATTTCTAGGATTTGTGTTGCTAGAGCTTATGATAGCTGGCGTCAATATGGCATTAAATAAATAAAAACCTTAATCTGCACTGCAGGAGCAACATACATTTTATGATGAAAATTAATTATTATTTGTTGAGAGTAGGAGGCTACTGTAGCATACTTAGTCATATCAAATAGAGCTGGGTATTGTTCACAACATCACAATTCAATTCCATTTCAATTCTTAGGGTCACGATCCATGTCGATTCGATATTGATCAATATGCTTCGATATCGATTTAATAACACGTAGGATGACAGAAATACCCAGATAACTCATCACAGTAACCTCTGATATTTGTTAAATAATTATGTGTGCATTGTTTGTGTAGGTTTACAACAAACTGACTCAAAAATGTATTTTATCGTTGCATTATTTTTTAATAAACAAATAATAAATTCACAGCACCCACAGTGCCCCCAGTGGAGAAGGGCATCATTACAACGAAGGAAAAAAAAAACGATCTCATTATTTCCCTGAATGATATTGAATTGGGAAAACAACAATTGCAATGCATTGATTAATCAATATTTTTAACCAACCCTACTATCAAGTTTTATGAGGTAGCCTTATTTTCATTCATTTTTGTCATACAACTAGGCTATCTCCTTACATTAAAAACATATATTCAGTTTTTAAGGAACATCTAACTTACAAATACAACAGCTTTTTAACATATTACAACTTCTTAAAGACTTTTTTCAACTTCTCCAGTTTGATAATTAGTGGCGCTGTTGAGTTTTTAATAATTCCGTTGACGTTACGCTTGAGGCGTTTATGTCACCTTAATATTATCTGAATTTAGAGATGACAACGTTATTAACACTGCACTCACCACATTTTATAAACGCTATATAGGCCTAAGTAGGCTATATATTTTTTACCTAACCATTTTAAAATGCAGTTTTACCTTTTAGCCTTAAAATTGAGTTTTATTAACTAAGCATATCTTTAACTTTAGTTTACTTTAGCTAGTACATTAGCTTTATCCTGCGTTTTGTACGTCATTAAAGTTGCACTCTTCCTCTCCTTAGAGGCTTGTTAAAAACTTCTTCACTTACTGGCAATGCGTTTGAACAGCATTTTCTTAAGGAATAAACAAGCTAACACTGCCTCGGTAAAGTCGTTATCAGAACAAGTCGTCCTACCTTGTTTACTACCGCCTTCATCCTGGAGAGTCGAACCCGGAACAGGTGTGTGTGTCTCGGCGAAGCCTGGCGCGGTTTCACCCGGCAGAGGTGAGAGCCCAGCAGCCCCGAGGTCTGTTGTTTCTTCTCCTCTTTCCCTCTGGTCTCTTCGTCTGAACCGTCCTCTCATTGTGTACACCGAAAGTAACTGTGAAAGACAACGTGTTAAAATGATTTAAAGAGAGTTTAGCCCTCCAATATGAAAGTGAAAAACGAAATAATACTGACCTAATGTCTACAGCTGGGTGTGAACTAGTCTGCCTTCAGCACCTGTCTGGTTCTCCAGGTGATCACTGACAGCTCTGTCTGTGTGTTATATTATATTTGAGTAATGTGACACTGACTGTACCAAAGATGAGCACGTCCACGCCTTTTGCTCCAGGTGTTTTCAGTCAACGCCCACACTGAAGAACAAGACAGTCATGCAGAAGTATGCAGTGTTTGTGAACGCTTCAGTTCCTATTATATGATCCATCTTCAGTACCTTGAAGACATACCCTGTGCCAAAGTGTGGCTCGAAGCCACATTTTGTATTGCCCCCCTCCCACCGGCCGGCACAAGACACAAAACATTGATAATTTGCCCCCTACATAGTTATCAATTAACAATACAAGCTATTTCAATACAGCCTATAGCTTATGTATACATTTTATGAAATCTCCTGAAATAAATAAATAAACACATTCATATTATTTACAGTTATTTCATAAATAGATTTGTTTTACGTCCTGATGCAGCTGGCAAAGTATAGCCTAATATTTTGGATTGCCATGTTCCAAATAATTTGCTAAAATGTATAACAATGTATTTAGTATTTTATGTTTTTAAATATTAACTCCACTTAGACTTCAAAATCTACTTTGTTTTTGTTTTACCCCCCCCCCCCCCCCCAAAAAAAAAATAGTGGTCACCTTGCTCTATTTCTCTCTCTGTCCCCACACATATCTCCTCTTACACAAACCACCCTGCATCACCTCTATCTCTTTTTCTTCCACACTGTGAAGGCCTTTAGAGTGAATGTTCTGATATACTATAGACCTAAGCAGTTTGTTTCATTAAATGCCCTTTACAACACGACTAGAGTTTTAATTTGTTTTCACCGCGACATGTTAGAGGTTTATCAAAACTATCAAAACCAACTTGGCGACTTTACAGAATAACCACGGACAAATGCATTATGCAGAATGGCATAAGCTGCGATTCAACTGGACCTGTCCAAAAAGCATCTTATTTACAGGAGGGAAATAAAAGGAGCACTTTCCTGTGGGTGGCTGTGGTACAGCGGGGTGTCTTTCAACCAGCTCTAGCACTCCTGCAGCCACATGTCTGATGTGTCCTTGGGCAAGACATTTAACCACAAGTTGCTCCCGCTGCTTCGTTGGCGGCATATGAATGTGTATGAATGGGATTAGTTAATACTGAGTACCACTAAACATAGCAGCCTCTACCATCAGTGTGTGAATGTGTGTGTGAATACTGTAGGTGTGACCTGTGGTGTAAAAGTGCTTTGAGAAGTCAGAAGACTAGAAAAGTCCTTTTACCATTGACCATTTCAGCAGCGTGCGTCTGTCACAGTGAACAGAGGGATTTAGAATAGATTGATCATGATGTCTCTCTGAAAAAAACTGATCAAGTAGGATGAATATAGCCTTGTTGACCATTTATAGCCTACCTGGTGACACACAGGTAAAGTTTATGCCCATTATCACCTTAGGAATGCTTCTCATGTTGCAGACGCAGCGCTTGTTCTGCGTGTAGAGAGGAGCCGACACGCGGTGGTATGCCCCAATTTCAGTTAATTGGACCTTCCTCAGGTTGACCTAATATGCCAAATAGGCTGTTTATGCCACAAGTAGGGCACTTCAATCAGTCATTTAGCTGACATGAACTTTTTCTCTCCTCTAAATTGTATTTAGAAAGTACAGTTTCAATAAGCCTAGAGAGAACAGGGTGAAGATGCTAGCGGATAAACATAATACAATTACAAATCCAGAGAATATGCAGATTTAAATAAATATATTAAAGGAGGGACATACTGTAGAGTAGTGTCATAATAGCCCTTTTGTTTTGGAAGGAAATAGTGGTTTTAATGTGTTTGGTTTCATACAAAGAAATGAGGGTTTAGGGTTATTACATTTTGATTTATAGGCTTTGACATTTTGCTGAGAAAACAACAAGATTAATACTATACTGTTCTTTGATATTACGCATATTAACGCATTCTAGACATTTAAATTAAAATCAGGATCAATATTATCAAACATGATTCTGCTGCAGTCCTTCCAAAGCTTTTTGGTATGGTCACAGAGCCTGGTTATGAAAAAGTGGTACTGAGATGACATCACAGTTTACACTGAGGTCATTTTTAGATTTAACAAGATAATGACTTGCTGGATAGTATCTGTGAAGGACTCTAAAGGATACTTCTCTTACTTTGTTTTTTCAAAATATACTTGTAGGGTGGAGTCCATGTGTTCTCCATCTTAGGTCTTTTACAAGGTTGGTAACTAACAGCATCACTTTGCTTGTGTAATAACTCACAGTTTGTGGATGAAACTAGACAGAATTTATCAGTTGCATGCATTTCAACCAAAACAGTTTGAGCGATTAGTCTTGAAGCCTGGTTTTCGATATTTCGACGGAGACTTGTGGGTTGGAAGTTTTATCTGAGTAACACCAAGTGGCAATCAAAAAAGTGAGTTATGTAAGGCCTAAAGCCAGTTTTCAGTGTCATAATGATAATAACAATAATAACATTTATTTATGAAGCACTTATCAAAACCAACGTCACAAAGTGCTTTACAGAAAAAAGAAAAATCCCAACAGTCGAATACACGACAATAAAATCCTATTAAAAAAGCATGAAAAATAAAACAACAGTGTAGCAATCATCCAATGAACAAAGAAAAGAGAAACAATGGAGACAAAGATTGGCTAAAGTTTACAGTAAAACAAATAAAACATCATGGATGAAACTAGGATTATAAGAAGGCCTTATGATAAAAATGTGTTTTTAAAAGTGATTTAAAAGAAGATATTCATGAGGCTGACTCTCTCATAACCTGGTCAAATAGCTATGCTTAACTTGCACCTCCTTTTTGTTACACAGGCCATAGAAAAGAGCTTTGCAGTTACAGCACAAACTTTCTCTGTTGGTACTTGTCATTCAGTTAACGTTGCAGGATCTCTGAAGTAATGTGATGTTCTCACACATTGGCTCTGCATGTGCTTTGATGTACCCAAACCTGTAGCCTGCTATAAGGAGAAACAGGTGATTAGGCATCACATCCCTGTGTTTAAGACTCAAAAGGGAGAACAGTGCAAATGACAAAGTCCAGCATGTATTTCCCCCGAGGCTGCAACAAGCACTCTACTTACCAGAGAAGAAAAGTGAAGAGCAACAACACTCAGATTAAAGGTACGAGACAAGAAGAGTGCCTTCATAGTCATGGCCCCTGAGATGTGAAGGGGTGTTAGATTGTTGTATCAACCCCAGCAGATATTTTAGATTATCCAGTCTCACAGATCAGGCAACTGTCAGCTAGCAGAAAACAATGCTAATAGATTCCCCCGTGATATGGTTGATTTTTCTCATGAGGAGCTTGTTGAGACCTAGAGTATTGAGCCAGTGTCCGCCCGTTCTTCTAGTTGCTTGAGAGGCCTGGGATGTGCCTGTTTTTTAGCGTAGTCAAGAAGCAGAGGATTTTCTGGCACAACTTCACCAACTACCAAGGTGCATGAAGAGTGAAAGGCTTGAAGAGGTCAAATAGCTCAAACAAAACTGTGTGTGTGTGTGTGTGTGTGTGTGTGTGTGTGTGTGTGTGTGTGTGTGTCATTGCTTTTTTTGGTTATGAAAAAAAAATCCCATGGAGTTGTCTGAAAATGGATTTAGGAGCTTATTGATTGAAACACACTTAAACAGATAAGTTTCTGAAGGATGTCTGAAGAAAGACACCTTATCCATCAGGCTCCGATTTGATGATGCCTTTTATCATCAGACATCTCCATCTATCCACAACCTGTCAGGGGTATGTTAACATAGGAACTGTTGATTTTAGGAGGAACGGATAGGCCATCACCTTTATGTAATACAAAGCTTCACTGGCATCTCGCCAAAGTGAGAGGGATAGGTCATTTCACATGTCATGTATTCATGATTGAACAGTGACAGAGAAGTCTTTAAGACAGCTGGTTGGAGTGAAGGCAGAAGAGGAAGTTCTTCCCTACATTAAAACACTTTTATTTGACTCTTTGGTGGCAGCAGAAACAAGTTTAAAAACAACATCAACGTTTCATTTTTGAAGAAGTAGTGGTGAACAAATGTAAGTTTCTTCAGCACTGTATTCATTCCCCATCAATCCTTGAGCAGCATTCCTACTTAATGCTGTTACCTAACGTAAAAACACTAAACTATTCAAGCACCTACTGAACCTTTAAAAAAACCTCTGATCAATACGTTAATACCAGCAATAAGTATCGCAAAATACCTTTAATGTCTTTAGCCAAAAATATTCTGCATATTTGAGCCCAACGCAATGTAATGTTATAAAACAATCTGTCAGGCCACAAAACAAGTGAAAAGGTGGTCTGAAAAATGAAAAAGTATGAATTGATTTATTAGTCATGACCTTTAGTGGACCACCTGCAGTTCCTTCAAGGCACACCAGAGGGCCCTGGCACCCACACTTTTTCTTTCACACTCACTGCCTTGGGGGGAAATAACCTCCACTGTTGCTCCTAAATGCTCTCAACTAACTTGTTGCTGTCATAGGTTGCATAAAAAGAAGGAACATCCAGTTAAGAGAGTCAAGTCACTGCAGAAGTTCGTTAAAGCTGCATCCTTTTTACAATCGCCCGCAGGGGACGTCTACTCTCCTTAAAAAAGAAGTTTGTTAGTACGTATAATATGAGAAACTTACAGAAAAATACATTGTTTAATACAACTTGTCAATGTCAAATCAGGAACAAAATGTTTCTTAAGCCTCCATAATTATTTGAACTCTGGACTTTTATTCTAGAGCCTTTGTTTGTATTTTTAATTAACGTGTTGATAATATTCATAACCGTTCAAATCTGTAACACTGAAATGTTGCGTGGTGCTCTAGCTTCTGCGGTCTTTATTTATAGATTATATAAACAGGATTATGCGAACAAGGATGTTCTTAGAGAGGTCTGTTTTTATTTGTTTAAGATGATGCTCACACACCCTTATGTACTATGGAGGCATTAGTGGTTGCTCTAGTTGTTTGTCCTGTTCACAAGAGCTGCAGAGAGATCACTTATTAAAAAGGATTAAATGTGCTTCTTTGTTTGTTGAGTAGACAAAACAACAAAACCTTTTTCATGTCTATCACCGATCTATGATTAGACACATTTATATTATAATTCCTTGGCATTGTAAAGAATGCAGGCATGGAGGTATATTTTTAATCTTGTGAGAACACTTTCTTTGAATGTCTTTCTGTTTTCATTGAGTCATTTTTCTTTAAGAGTTTGTCTCTCCTAGTTGGAAGCTCTACAATGTTTTACTGCAGGTTTCCAGCATTGCAGATTGTATAAATGTAAGGTTTCAGATCAATTATTGTCAAGTGAGTTTACATTGAGGGACTCTGTATCTTGTCGTACATTTGTGTATTTCAGTGTTTAGGTTTCCATGTTTTAATTTCTCCTCTCTATAGTGTTGTTTGTTTCCCTTGTGTGTTTTTGTCTTAATGTTTCATAGTTTAGTCTTTAGTGTTTCCTGTTTTTATTTTGTAAAGTTTCTCTGTTCTTGTGTGTATTGTTAAATTCTTGAGTTCTCTGTCTTTAGTGATTTGTGTTTTAGATTGTAGTTGTTGTCCTCAGTATTTCTCATCCTGTATTTTCTCTCTGTGTGTTTCCCTTTAGTTTGATTGCCCTCATTGTCTTCACCTGTGTCGTTAGTCTCACCTGTGTCTGATTACCCCTGTGTGTTCCTTCCCTCCTATTTGTCATTTCATTCTGTCACGTTAGGAAAAACAGGAAACTGGACCCAATTGCAGTATAACCAAAAAATATTTATTTAAAGGCGCTATGTAGATTTGGTAATGACATTTGAAAGTTGGAGAAGTTAAACAATTCTATTTTCAGAACTAATTACACAAACTTTGCCAAAAAGGGAAAACAACGAGGAACCACAGAGAACAACTGACATGGGGAAACTGTAACAATGAAAAAGGGAAGGGAAACAAGCAACACTATAGACAGGAGAAATTAAAACAAGGAGACCTAAACTCTGAAATACACAAAAATACAAAACTAAAAAAGACCAAATCATGACAGTATCATCTGGCAGACAGTACAAAGTATAAATGTTAGGATTCTGATTAATCATTCAGTCAGTTTGCATTGAGGGACTCTGTATCATCTGACGAGCTCATATCATCTTGCAGACAGTACAAAGCCCTACAGTTCAAACTGGACTGTTTTAAAAACTCATTTTTGTCCACCTTTTTTATTTTAAACCCTGGCTGTTTACATGTTAAGTTCTGCTGTCAGAATGGGCATTATAATATGCGACCTGATTTGGACCCCTTTGCTTCGACACTCAGCCTCAAGTGGACACTGGAGGAACTGCAGTTTACTGTATTTCTGCATTGGCTTCATTTCTCAACATAGAGGTTATCCCTTGGTTATGAAATGATGGATGGATGGACAGGTTGAAGGAGGGGCAATGTTCTTGCCATGGCCTCATTTTCTAACTATCTATTGTCTTTATAGTTTCTGATCTATAAAAGCATTTCTTTGCCGACCTGAGTTTGACATCAGAGGACAAGGGGCCGCCTGTGTATTTGATGATTACGTAAAAAACATGCCTGCAATAATTTACAGACTGACCTGAAAATAGTTTGAAATGTTTTGTAATTACTTTTAAAATTTGGCCTTAATCCTCTTCCATAATTATACTTTAATAGCCCTACTTCGATAGTCTTCCAGTAATAGACTTTAAAGCTCCTCCTATTTAAGCTCGAACTGACCCAAAAACATGCAACAAATAGGTCACCTGTAACTTTCTTTCTTTCTTTCTTTCTCTCTCTCTCTCTTTCTTTCTTTCTTTTCTTATCAGTTCCTTTCCTTCATCATCACTTCCTCCACTCTCTTAGTCTCCCATTACACTCCCCATTTCCCCCTGTTTCTTTATTTCTCTTGTCCTTGTCTCCTGTACAATTGGCATAAAAAAAGAACAACCAACAGCTTTAAAAGATCTGTTAATAATCTCTTTGTAGTTAATTAGGCAATACACTTAAATTTAAATCAATCTCTAAGCTGCTCATCGTTCGCTGATCTTTTGAGACCCCTCACCCTGCATTAAAACGCCCCCCCCCCCCCCCTCATTGGCTGCCTGAACCAAACTTTCAGCCTCACTTGCATCATCTTCATTTGGAGAGATGTTAGGCCTTTTGCAGCAGTTTGTTACGAGCCCTCTGGCGCCATCTAGAGCATTAAGATATACCAACAAGATCATTGTTTGTGTGACTTGTAGTTGTGAGTATTTTCCACCGGGTGGCAGTAGTGTATAAGAATGAAGCCCAACTTCACAGCTGGGAATGGTCTCTGCTAGAGTTCCCTCCTAGATTCATTGGGTTGCTAAGACTTTTGCAAGTTGTGCTTGTATTGTACGTTTATTCTGCATCTGTTTGTGTTAATTTGTCTCTTCCTTACTTTATAATCCAACAAAGAGCTTCTCATTGGTGTACAAGGTTAGAAAGAGGTTTATATTTAAAGGAGCCTCAGCAAACGTCTCCACCACACTGGCACACATACACACAAAAAATGACTTTTAGCCAAACAGATGCCATTCCATGCCTTAATTGTAAAACAGGAACATTGTGTGCACCATTGTGGGCTTAAATAACAGGATCTAACCTCGAGGAAAGTGTGTGTGTGTGTGGAGAGTTAAGTCAGGGTTCACTTTGTTTCCTACTGTAGAAACTGTACATGCCCTCACTTGTGCAGAGGTGCAGTCAGGGTTCATTAAATGAGTTTCTGTGTAGCTGATGAATACTTGCGATGCTTCTGAGTCACACACTGTGGTAAAAAAAAGAGCTGAGAGAGCTCTTTTTATAAAGGGATCATGGTATCCCAAAAATAATAAGAAAAAAAACAAGTGTTTAGTTGCTTTAAATATTAACCAGGAAATGTCCTCTAAAAAAATACATCACAGCAATACAAAGTTCCAAAGTTCAGGCTGGAATACACAAACAGTTTCTTTTTATATTTTAATTTTCTTCCCAAATTTAGGAATTTGGTTTCTAATTAATGGTTGTTTGTGTTAGGTCTGTAATAAAATGAAGAATAATTAAGATGTACACAGATCTGAAAAAGAGGATCGGTTATTAAACTATAAACTATGAGTCACTCTTACATTAAAAACTTCAATGATTTTGTGCACATCTCGTTTCAACAAGACGTATTTAAGATCTGTCGTTCATTATTTGTTAAATTCAATCCCTGTCCTCCCTCACCTGATGTGACCCGACCGGTAAATCATCTACGTTTTTTTTTCCAAAATTCCCCCCAATTCTTTTTTTTTCTTCTCTTTTATAATTGTTCATGTAAGTGGTTACGTGCTCTGAGGAAAGCTGATGTTTAACTAAGATAAACTGTAAAAGCACCTGGCACAGTTACCCGCGGCTCTACTTAGAAACTAAAAAGGGAAGTTCCACAACTTCCTGGTTATAAGGGCTGCAACCCTGAAGGAAGTCTGCAGGATATTTTTTTGCAGGATAGCTAATTTTGATTTAAATACTATTCTTTGTATGTTAATCTAAATCCTTTAGGTGTTGTGTTTAATTAACTGTAAATTAAGTTTTGCTAAAAGGCTTAAGTCAGACATTGATGTTGTTCCTGATCCTGCAGCCTGTTGTGAATTTAGTCACCTCTGCAGGACTGACTCTATGTGACAACAGGACAATGTCTAATGATGAGGGAGTTATTCATATCTTTAACACATAAGTAAGACTGTCAACAATACAGAGAAATTCTCAGTTACAAGTTAAAGTCCTGCATTCAAAACAACAATTAAAAATAGAGTATTGTTCCTCAGGAGAAGCCTTAAAGTCTTAGTATCTGCTCTTAAAGAACCGAAATATAACCACATTGATTCATGGAAAAGTAGAACAAAAGAAATGCTTAAACAAGAGCATCATACACATTTGCCTGTACTTCAATATATAAAGCTTTTATGTCAAATTATAAATCATTCATATGTAATAAAGTGCTCATTATACTGTCATTTAAACACAGTGTGTAATTGTATAATTATGGGGCGGCTGTAGCTCAGTGGGTGGTTGTCTCTCAGAAGAAAGGTCTGGGGTTCGATGCCACTGAACCCCAAATAGCTCCCACTGTTAAGTCTGCACGGTGTGAACGCGTATGATAGGCATCACCTATTACTGAAGGGCACTTTGTATCTTCTGCCTTCAGTGTGTGAATGTGACATTCATGAAGTGTAGAAACACTTTGAGTTGACATTCACCATTTCTACCTTAGGCTAAAACACAACACACATGCAGAATAAACAGCACGTTTCATTGATTTCATTATAACCTGGATTACAAGTGTAGCTGACAAAGAAGCCTGATGTTATGGAGTGAGGAAAATGTCATTTTTACACGGTTTATTTATTGACCTTTGAATAAACTATGCAGGATGTGTGTGCCTCGCACCCCCTGAAATCTTTGGCTCACCCCCTAGAGGGGACCCGGATCTCAGGTTGGGAACCAAAGCAATAAATGTGATATAAATGTTATAAATATTATTTTATTGATGCTCTAAGAAGCGATCACATGATCATAGTATTTCAATCATTTAAAAACAAAAAGGTAATGCCGCAGGAAGCCATCATGATACATCCTGCATGAAGTAAGCATGAAGCAGTAGTCAAACATGATTATCACCCTGTAGTGGAAAATGTTCTTTTGATTTGATGAATTTAAGAATCTTGTTTTAGTTAATTCGCCATCACAATGCACTGCTTTTTGTCGTCCTGCATGTAAACTCACAACAGGAAAGAAAACACTGAATGGAAGTCCATGAATGATTGAAGAACCTTTGATCAAAAGTTAGCCATCACTTTTTTTTAAAGATCTCACTCTACACACCTCATGTCTTTCTGTGTGAAGTTAATATTTAGATTTCAAAATCTACAGAAAGCTGTGATTCATATTGTCAACATGAACTGTTGTCCGTTCATATTTACTCATGTGAACTTTACAAACTTGCACTTTCACACTGTGAGTATGTGGACAGAATGCTAACTTAAGCTGCCGCGTTTTTTCTCTCACTGTTTGTACACTTATTCAGCAGGAGCAGCTGTGCAAGCACTCTGCAGCTTCCCCCCCCCCCCCTCTGACTGTTTGTTTCAGGCCCGTCTCTGAGCTCAGGTCTGGATCCTCTGCACAGGTTGAAGGGGCCGGCTCTGTCCTCCCGGCTCGCAGGCTGACATGCAGCATACACGTGTGTAGGTGTGTTTGTGAGAGAGAGAGAGAGAGAGAGAGAGAGAGAGAGAGAGAGAGAGTCAGCGAGTGAAAGGTGAAAGTGTAGCCACAGCCCCCCCACCCCCCAGCAGGATTTATTTGCACTGCAGGTTGAGGCGTGTTTCTGGCCCTTTAAGGCTCGACATGTACGCACAGGTCAAGACCACGCAGGGCTGAAGTCTCACACACACACACACAACTCCTCAATCATTTCATTCTCACCCCCTCTTGCAGACTGTCAGGATTACTACGACTATCTACCATCACATTCTTTCAGTCGAATGGAAAACTGCTTTAATCACACATTTTCATTGACATTCAAATACACACACACACACACACACACACACACACACACACACACACACACACACACACACACACACACACACACACACACACACACACACACACACACACACACACACACACAGATAGAAGCATGTCTCTGGGTGCTGTGTGAGGGGTCTGACAGGTCGCAGCCACAAGGAGAAGCACTGAGGTCACGTGTCCATGTCCCTCCTCTTAGAGTAAACATAGAGGAGGTGACCCCAGCCCTGCAATTCACACATAATAACAACATTTATGACTGAACAGAAGCTGCTGTAATTTAATCCCTCCAGGAGAAGCTTGTACATCATTTTAATGCAGGGGCCACTGAACTGGATGTTGGGGTTAAGTGTAGCACTCTCCACACTCACAGACTCTGAGGGGGTTTGTGAGTGTTTAGTACGTCCCGCTGTCAAACGGTCTACGGGGCGAGGGCTCTGAAGCAAACTTTTTTTTACCAGGTTCTCTGGATCTGCATGGGACTTAACCCAGAGTTCATTGCAAACTTGGTGACGCAGAAAGACTTTGTCCAGCAAACATAAACAACCGAGCTGAGATGTGTAGGGAAGAAATTAAAATAACTTTGAGCACTTTCACACATTCACTCCTGAAAATGTCATAAAAAACTCTAGTTTACACACTTGTCCACATGCCTACGGTGAATCTTCCTGGATATTTTCTGCTGCATTCCCATATCGGCTCTCCCTGTCTTCATACGCCAATTTTACTAGGGGGGGCTGGGTAATGTCGGGGAGATTTGTGCATGTTTGAAAACCCCACAAGTGATGGTTCAAAAATCAGGTGGACAAAAACAAGTTTTTAAAACAGTATGAACTGTGAGAAGTGTGAGGTCTCTATATCTCATTTCCTTATAGTACAAACTGTATATGGGGTGATTTTTTAAATAACTTTTATTTTATTACTTTTATCAGTTTTATTTTATTAACCCTGTGAGTTATTTATACGTTTATATAATAAAGGGGCGTGGCTAATGGCTATGTTGATGGACAGGTGGGTAGCTGTTTTCCAGGAGGCTAAAGGCCTGCCTCAGCTTCCCCTCTTTGCTTGTTTCTTCTTACAGCACGCCTGACACCAAAATAAATGTGTGATGTTTCAGAGCTCAGGCTTCAGGGGGGAGATTAGGATTTTCAAACTCTCTGCACAGTGGCTCCCGGTTGATGTCCTTTGTCCCCAATTTTTTTCTATATGAGGCGGAACACTTTGCTCATTGTTGTATCTTTGTTTTATGATTTCTAACAAATTTGAACCAAGTGCTTGAGCCTCTCTGAGTGGTTTCAGGTTAAGGTTAGACTCAGGGACCTCTAGAGGCTCCTGTGGGTACTGCAGTGTCCTCAAGCAGTTTCTTGGCTTATTCAAACAAAGAGATGCTATCTGACCTGACTCGTTTGCTTTTTAAAGTAATCAGCAATTCCTTTTTTTCTCTCCTGAAATGGATCATGTTGTAAAAGGACTCCTTACATGTTTTGATGTGGAATGTCGGCCTGTTATGAAACTCATCTGTTTTGAACATGAATTCACAACATGTTCAGGGGATCCACAGAGAAGTCAAACCATTAATCTTTAAAGATCAGATAATAAGGCTGAGCTGTGTTGGGGATCCTTGGGGTCTTGCGGGCACTTGCAGTTGACACGAGGCTCAGATAGTTATCTTTATGTTCGTGTGGGTCAGTGGTGAAGCTTCTGATGGAGTGAAGTGAAAGCAGGAGATAGGATCAGTGCTGAGACTCAACTGACGAATGAGGCTCCGTGTGAGAAATGGCTCTTCTGCTATCACTAGACTGTTGGCACCATCTCTCTGGTTCACTCCCTTATTTTGAAAGTCGAGTATCCTCCTGTTTTCTGGTCCTTGTTACACATAAACACTTTATATGTTATGCATATCATGCATGACATGATAAAACAACTTGAAACACATTTAATAAAGGAAGGGAAATTTGACCATGGAAAAGTGAGCCACAGAAAACAGTACAACATATAGCAACCAGTGGGCGCGCACTGTAGCTGTTTCCACTCAACGTTCTTGAAGCCAAAATACGCCGCTTAGGGGCGCTTCCATCTTGCGATTTTGATGTCATTTGGTAACACGCCCCGCCCACTTAGCGTACTGCCCTGATGACTTACGCAGCCCAGCTACGCCAAAAGCGCTCTGCCGGTCTACGATGAAGAAATGTGTAAGTACAACAAACCACCGTATTCAAAGTCTTATATTTAAACACACTGTTTTAAAAAATCCCGCTAGTTTGATTATTATTGAAAATACGTGGGCTGCTGGGTCCTCTGTTTTTAACGAAATCGTTCTATATTTAAGCTAGGTTTAAGCTAGGTTAGCACCACAGACCATAGACTACAGGTGTTAAGATATGTTGTATTTTGTTAGAAACTGATAGTCTGCAATGTGATTCATGTCTGCTTTTCTAATATATTTAAGTGAACAGTAAATCAATTGTTTTTTGTATCTTCATTTAGGCAAATTAGAGATAAAAGCAGCTGGTCTGACATCTTCCACAGAGGCGAAGTGTAAGTTAAAATCATCTGTTAAAAGTTTTATATCCTGTGATTTTTATTTAAGTTTCATAAGAGGATTGTCAAAACAAGCTATTGTTAACAATACAGTCTTCTAAAAATAAAAATCACACTGAGTCATACACCAGCTAAATGTTAAATAGAAAGGTGATGTTTTCTTTTCCATTTTACAATCAACAGAACCTAAAAATGACTCATTTCAACCTTCATCTGCACACCTGTTACAGAGGTCAGGCTGGGGTCACATAGTTTGAAGGAACCTCCTCCCTCCCTTTTTCACCTGTGCTTGGACTAAGAGCTGTGCCAGATGCCCTGTTCATCCACTGTGGGAGAAATGACCTTACACCAGCAGCTCTCCCAGATGAAGAGTCCTCTCTGCCATCACCCAGAGGAGCTGATCGACGTCTGAAGAAGGTGGACAGAGTCTGGTGCTTTGTGACAGTGAACAGTGAGAAGGCTACCATAGTCATCGTCAGATAAAACACACAGATCCAGGTCAATATTTAATTTATTTTTCTTAACATGATGTTGCCCTGTGTTTGAAAGGCCAGATGCTGGAGGGTTGTGTTGGATTTGCTTTTCCATCATATTTTAACAGTCAAACAATCATCCAGGATCTTTATACTTTATTTGATTTTTGTTAAATTATTTTTTATACTTTCTCCTATGTCCCAGCAATTGGACCTGATGGTCTCCCTTACTTATTTTCCACGTGGTTAATGAAGCCAGGGGTTGTTTATTGAAGATTTCTTTTCATAAAATGTTTAAATAAACTTTTTAAAAATCTGATATGGGGGGGGGGTCACGTGACGATGGTTGGCTAGAGGACGTGTTTTCACCGAGCTCCCGCTCTCACTCTATTTTGATTATATTTGATACGGTCTAATGTATCCAGTTTAGCTTATTATGTCAACACATTGTTGTAACAACTTGTAACGAGAAGAAAGGTACACCCTTAAGTGACAAGAGATGTCGAAACAGACGAAAATTCAACCACGCAAGTCAACAGCTGCTACAACTGCTAGCCAAACGAGCACTGCGCACGAAGGAGGCAAAACCCTGCCTACAATGGATGCCACAGCTTTAATTCATGAGGTAACTCAGAACTTTAGCGACGTTTTGGAAAATAAACTTTTTAAGTTCTCTGAGACTTTGGAAAAAATTTCCACGACCCTGGAAAGCCAGTCCAAACGCATTACCGCGGCTGAACAGAGAGTATCGGATGTGGAGGACACGGTGGCCGGTCTGGAGGCAAGACTCGCCGACGCAGAGAAGAAAATGAAGGTGATGGCTGATGGCATAGTTGACATGGAAAACCGGAGCAGGCGGGATAATATCCGCGTACTCAATTTGAAAGAGGGCACGGAGGGGAAGCGCCCGATAGACTTCTTTGAATCTTGGCTGCCCACCGTTCTCAACCTAGAAGCGAGCCCCGGTACCAAAAGCCGTATTAAAATTGACCGGGCACATCGGAGTTTGGGACCGCGAGGCGCACACCCTCGCCCGGTGATCATCCGTCTGCACAACTCCAGGGATAAGCCGAGAATAATGGCAGCAGTGAGGGCAACGCCTAACCTGGAATACGAAGGACAGCGGATCTTTATACACCAGGATTTATCGTCTGTGGTTCGAGAGAGGCGACGCGCATTTAACAATGTATGTCAAGCTCTAATCCACAAGGGCATACGGTTTAACATGCGCTTCCCGGCTACACTGACAGTGAACTACAACGGCGCAGAGCACAAGTTTGAAACACCGAGAGATGCAGATAACTTTATCAACACACTGGAATAAATCTGGTCAGTAGTTACTTGTTAACCACAGCTCTCTTCTACCTAAATATAAGACTGTAATAATCTAAATACTGACATGGCTAAACTATATTTTGTCTTTCCCAAGTGTGTCTCTTGGTGTGAAGCAGCCTTTCTTTTGTCTGGCTAAAATATTGATAACAATCAAGGGGCCCTCTTCTTTCTCATTTTATTTCTCAAATATTATGGCCATAGAAGCTTTATGGTAATCAAATGCCAAATATAACAGGCATGTAATAACTTTATGTTGTGGGACGGGAGTGGATACGGAGGGTTTTTGTTTTGTTTTGCTTTCTCCCCTCCAGAGGTGATGACTCCTTCTGGCAGCACGTGCTCCTATAGTACTACCCATCTGGTAGCTTTTGGTTTTTGTTCTGTTTTGTTACTTTATACACTTCATGCTCTTATGCTGGCTTTATATTTGCATGGTGCTCTGAGCATGGAGAAGGTTCTGGTTCTTCCATCTTTAGGTGATGGATATGTTTATGTCAGCACAGTTTCTATGTCAAATGATACTGAATTGATCTTTTTTTACATACAGTGGGTTATATATCAGGTTAAATTGTCTTATTTTATTTTTTCTTGTCAGATAAACACGCTACATAATGAGTAACATTAAAATTATCACATTAAATGTCAAAGGGATCAATAATGTGGTAAAGAGACATAAAATACTTTCTATGCTCAAAAAAGACAAGGTACAAGTGGCACTATTACAAGAGACCCACCTTACAGACCTTGAACACCTGAAGTTAAAACGTGATTGGGTCGGCGAAATCTTTTATTCCTCATTCAACTCAAAAAGTAGAGGGGTGGCAATTCTCATCCACAAAAATATGAGTTTTAAACTTGAAAAAGTTATTCACGATACAGAAGGAAGGTATGTTGTAATTACTGGGTTTTTATATGGAGAACATGTTCTCATGGGAAGTGCTTATGCCCCCAATACTTTTGACAGCTCATTTTATTCAAAGTTACTGGCTGATATATCTTCTATTTGCCCCCCTTTTGTTATATTAGGAGGAGATTTCAATTGCGGATTGGTTCCAGAAATGGACCACAGTCCATCTAAAACTTTACCTCTATCCAGGATGGCAAAAGCCACAAAGGATCTATGTCTAGATCTAGGCTTATTTGATGCATGGAGAATCATTAATCCTCGAGAGAAAGATTTTACTTTTTTCTCTCGCCCTCATCGGTCTTTCTCAAGAATTGACTATTTATTTGTTTCAAGATCAACACTCGACAGGACTAAATCCTGCTCTATTGATGCATGTGTCCTTTCGGATCATTCATTAGTTTCTATAGAACTCCTACCACCTTATTATGACCCTTTATCTAGACACTGGCGCCTAAATTCATCTCTTCTCAGCGATCCTGAATTTGTAACATACTTAGAAAAACAATGGGAACTTTTTATTTCCACTAATGAATCACCTGATGTATCTGCATCTACTTTATGGGAAACAGGCAAGGCTTTTCTGAGGGGGGGCATCATTTCTTATACAGCTGCTAAGAGGAAAAATGCACTAGCGAAACAGTTAGAGCTTGAGCAGCAAATTAAAACCTTGGATAGAGTCTTTAAAACCTCTTCCTCCGTTTCGGTGTTTAAAAAATTAGAAGCAGCGAGCTCTGCCTTAGATCAACTTCTAACCCAAAAAGCAGAATCAGCTATTTTTTTTGCTAAGCATAGATTATTTGAATCTGGAAACAAACCTGGCAGGCTCCTTGCCAGTCTTGCAAAAGGCCGGGCAGGGTCTTGTGTAATCCCATCACTCAAAGATTTCAAGGGGAAACAACATTTTGAAACCAAAGTTATCAGTAAAATAATGAAAACATTTTTACCAAAACCTTTACTCTTCTGAGTGTCAAAACACTTCGATGCTGAGAAAACGATTTTTTGATAAAATAAATCTCCCAACTCTGTCTGAAACAAACAGAAATGATCTATGCAGACCAATCACAACACAGGAAGTTTTAGATACTATTAAATCTCTACAAAGTGGAAAAGCCCCAGGTCCTGACGGGTTCGGCCCTGAATTTTATAAAAAAATGTCCAGGTTGGTGGTTGGACCTTTAACTAAAATGTTTATAGAATCTTTTGAAAGGGGAACACTTCCACCAACTCTAAATCTTGCCCACATCTCCTTGATTTTAAAAAAAGATAAACCCTCAGATAGCTGTGCTTCTTACAGACCAATAAGCTTACTCGGAGTTGATAGCAAAATATTATCCAAGCTTCTGGCTCAAAGACTGGAGGAGGTCTTGCCCATCTTGGTTGGGTCGGACCAGACGGTTTATAAAAGGTAGGTACTCCCACTCCAATGTCCGTCGGCTACTGAATGTTATACAATTTTCACAAAATACAAAAAAAAGGATTCTTGCTGTTTCATTGGATGCAGAAAAAGCTTTTGATCGGGTGGAGTGGGAGTATCTATTTGATGTTCTTAACAGGTTTGGTTTAGGTTCTGGTTTTACTACATGGGTTAAGCTCCTATATAGATCTCCGTCTGCAAGAGTTCTGGTAAATGGTTCAGTGTCTGAGATGTTCCCTCTGAATAGAGGCACACGCCAGGGCTGTCCCCTTTCGCCGCTTTTATTCGCACTTGCGCTTGAGCCTCTCGCAGAGGCCATTAGAACCCACCGTTTTTTTTCTGGTGTCACATTGGGAGACACAGAATACAGGATCTCGCTTTATGCTGATGATATATTGTTGTTTATTACTAATCCAGAGAGCTCCATACCGGTATTGGAATTGATTATAAGTGAATTTGGCCAAATTTCAGGTTACAAAATTAATTATGACAAATCAGAGGCCTTGCCTCTCAGAGACTTTGGTGTCCCGGATACCCTTGTTAATTTTCCGTTCAGGTGGTCAATTTCAGGCTTTACCTATCTGGGGATTAGAGTATCAGCAGACATAAAAGAATTGTATAAACTCAATTTTATTCCAACTTTGAAAGCAGTTAAAAATGACATCAGCAGATGGTTTGATCTTCCTCTGTCATGGATGGGTAGAATAAGCTTGGTTAAGATGAATGTACTTCCCAGGATGTTGTACCCAATGCAAATGCTGCCACTTAAGATCAATAGAAGAGTTATTTTGGATATCGAAAGATCTCTTTCAAAATTTATATGGCATGGCAAGAAATCTAGGCTAAAGATGAAGACCTTACAGTTGCCAATAGACAGGGGGGGTCAAGCACTTCCTAACTTTCTATATTACAATTGGGCCTGCCACGGCAGGATAATATCACGCTGGCTAAACCATTTTATACATCAAGGGGAGCCTCTAACAGATTCATGGTGCTGTTCCCCTCTCTCTCCTTTCAGTCTCCTCTCAACTGATGCTGGCGAACTGCCAGCAGATGTTAAAAACAACGCTGTCATGTTTAGCACACTTAGAATCTGGAGAGATATTACTAAACACATTGGCCGGAGAGGTTTTTCATCAGCATTACAACCTCTGACTCAAAATAAAGCCTTCTCTCCAGGTATAGGGAAAAGTATTTTCAATGACTGGTATTCAAAGGGTCTAAGATTTGTGGCTGATTTATTTCAAAATGGTGATTTTATGTCATTCAATCAACTCAAGACCAAATACAGAATACCAAATAGTCACTTCTTTGGTTTTCTCCAAGTTAGACACTTTGTCAAATCAGATCTGATTTTCCCCACTGATCAATCATTGTTGAGCTCAATTGAAAGTTTTCTTCTCAATTTTAGTTTAAATGCGCTCAACGACAGAAAAATAATTTCCCTTTTTTATGACAAATTACATCCTATTAATTTTGATAGGGTTGAGAGAACTAGGGCATTATGGGAAAGGGACTTGGAGGTTGAACTTAGTGCAGAGGCGTGGTCAGGTACCTTTGTTTCAGCTAGGAAAATCTTTACATGTAATCGACTCAAAGAGAGCCAATACAGAATATTACATAGACTTCAGCGAACACCACAATTTTTAAACAAAATGAGTCCTCAGATCTCTGCCCTCTGTGTGAAGTGTAAAAAAGAAGTAGGAACTTATTATCACTGTGTATGGCAATGTCCCTTAATATCCAGGTATTGGAAAAATGTTGCCCAGGAGCTTGGCTTAATTTTTCACAGAACAATAAAACTAGAGCCAGCATTGTTTCTCCTGAACTTACCTACGCAACAGTTTTCTCTATCAACAGGACAGCTCGTTCTAATGGGTAAACTTCTGCTCCTAGCGAGGAGATGTATTCTGTTTCAGTGGATTCAGGAGAAGCCTCCATCAGTTACGCAGTGGTACAGAGAAACATTTAAGGTTCTTCCTATGGAACACCTCAGTGCTAAATTAAAGGGCAATAACAACTTATTTTATAATATTTGGCAACCCTTCATAGATTATCTTCCCACTGATCTGGTTGGCTAATTGCAGAAAGGGTGCCCACACTTAAAAAAAAATACATCATAGTCATGTTTTTTCCCTTTGACATGTAATTTAGGTAGATAAGATTGTATCTGATATGATATATGTTATTACAACCCATGTATGTTATTATTTTTTTTTTATTTTATTTTTTTTGAATATATATATATTTAAAAAAAAATAAAAAAATAATTCAGTAATTTGGTTACATCTGTGCTGTCTTGTTCTGTGCTTGTTATGTTTAAAAAATGAATAAAATATATATTAAAAAAAAAAAAATCTGATATGACTGTCTCTGATTAACTGGAGTACAACGTGTTGGTCACAGTAAAATAATTTAGCAGTTAAGTTTATAGCTCACATTTGAAAAGGCCTTGAACTGACATTAATTTCTTCTTGACCAACAACAGCTAAGACAACAGCAAAGCTAACAGACGAGCTCAGCTAGTCACAGCCGGTCTCGTCTGAGATAAATGGCCTTCAAACTTATTTAATATTAAACATTTAAAGCCAATAAGCATAGCAAGATACGTATGAGATTCCATTTCCATTTATTCAATCACAGACTTGTCAAACAGTCTGGCATGTTGTGCTGCTGTTTTCAAGAGTTAACAACTGAAGAGAAGAAGACCATCGAGAGAGGACAGGAAACACTCAGGGGACGAGTCCTCCATGTTGCTGATGGATCTGAATCTGAGAGCATCTTCTGTAATAAAGAAAAACAATCACAGAGTTAAATGTAAAGTATAATGAATTTTACTGTGATGTTTATGCCTCAGACCTGAAATCAGATCTGTCCTGAGGTTCTGCTAAATTTCAGGTTCTAAAGTTTGTTTTTATGACAGACAAAATATATAATAAGACATGATGAATCCAATAATATGATCAGCTTTATGAATTTATGTTTTAAGACAAAAGTGTTCCTGCCACTTTCTATTGAAGATTATTTTAAACTGTCATCACATGGGCCAGCCTGATAAATTAAACTAATGTTAAATATTCTCATATAATCAGACAGCCAATTTGTGTGCTGAACCTCACCGGAGCTGGAATCAGAGTCTGGACTGCTGTTTCCTTTGAGCACTGATTTCCTTGAAGACAGAAAGAAGAACAATTTAAACATGAGCTTCTTGCAGAACCATAGAGGCTGTTAAAATCTTCTGCTAGTCTTCCTTACATTTTAAGATGGATTATAAATTGTTACAAAAATTACTTTGATGTAGATAGCGATTACAATAACACGGTCCAATCATATGAGAGATCATTTTACCTTTGAGTCCTATGTGAAGGCGTTCTCTTCAGAATCAGCACTGCAAAGACAAGATGATGGCGTCCACCTTCACAACCTGCTGCTTCAGCCTGGCTGCATCATGGTCTCCTACAGGAACACCACAGAAATGCAATCAAAGTACTTCACTTTATTTATCAGAGGATCTACTGTATGCAAAGTAAAACAAAATTAGCTGTAATTCCTCAAAAAGATTTGAGACTGCTTTGTTATTTGAGAACACAGATTGTTTCTTTTCCCTTCTCTCTGTTTGCCTGTACATGACCTTCTAGTGCTGTAAAAGATGCTACAGTAAATCCTGGATCAGCTGTGTGGATGGTGTGACTGTGTGGTGAAGCTTTGTTAAAGTTGTCACGCACATACTCATATGCCTTTGGAGAGTAAAAGTGCAGTGTGGTGGCAAACTGCTTATAAAATATAAAATAGTATTTTATTGGTGAGGTGCCCCAATCAAAGCGTCCTACATAGTAGCAGCAGCTTTAGAGGGAGGCGACGAGAGCATTATGGAGAGGGCACCGGAGGGGGCGAGCTGGGGGAGAGAAGCGCGACCCGAGAAAAAGGAAATCCCCAGTTTAAAATAAAATGTTGGTGAGAAGAGGGAAACAGGACGACATAAATGTCAATGTTGAAATTCTTTTGAATACAGAGGCTGTGAATGTTCAGTTTTCTTTGGCTATAAAAAGGCAACAATAGCCTGTAGTTTAATCATGGTGTTTCTCTTCGTTAACGATTATTGAAGCAAAATAAAAAATAAATGCATGACATTTAAAACATATTAACATGTGTGGGGAAAAACACGATCTTTATGTCTTCTTTTATTGTCTCTTCATAACTACAATAACATCAGCATGTTGTGTGTAACACTGGTCTCCTGCATTAACACCTTCCTTTCAAAGGTGAGAAATACACATAAAGTCACAATCACCGCAATGTTTGTCAGGTTTTGTCAATTTTTAGAACAATTTCTCAATGAGTGTCATTAAATTTACAATATGATCAACTTGTGACTGTTGAATTGGTCGTGTGTGGAAGACAATGCAGAACATTTATCAGTTTAAGCAGCATGATGCTCGGTTAATATTACATTACACCACCGCAGGTTGTTGATGTTTGCGTTCACGTTTCGGTTAGTCTCTTAAATCAGTAACAGTTATATTAAATCAGATCTTACCTTTACTTTTATCTGGATACATAGAGAAATATTCTACCCTCGTATATAGTACTATGAATTTCAGCCTGCACGGTGAAAGTAAAACCTGTTACTCTCGGTATAGTCCACTTATCACTCAGACTGTAAACATGTACACATTAGTAATGATGCAGGCCAGATTTAAATTAATATACTTTGTTTTTGCCCTCCATACTTTTTTGAGACTTTACCAGACATATTTATTTTTGCTGTAAAATAAGTGTACAGTCAATGAACCGCATCTATGAGCAGATTTTATATTACGATTCTTGGTTTTAAATACAATTTCAATCACAATAACGACATAACAATATCAAGAAACATGGCATGTCAGTTATTAGGTTTGCTCATTTAATAAAATAAAATAAAAAGATAAATCATGCCGGATAAGTAACCTAGCTTTACAACATTTCAGCTAACCTTAGACTGCTTATGTGTTAGCTAGCTAGATAACGACTTTAACCAATGACACATAAATCACTTTTTTACTTACCGAAAGAACTGCAAAGATCCCTTATCTCCCACAGGTCGGTTAGAACAGTTTACTGCAGAACAACTCATTTTGCCAGCTCAAAAAAGATGAAAAAACTGAACGGAAAAATTCAATGACGTCTCGGCTTTCCTTCACTACGTAACTTTTGTTATTCACAAAGAGAGCTACGCAAGATCCGCAGCTGTCAATCATCATCAAATATGACGTAAAATCCCGTTTTTCAACCTCAAATAACTTATTTAAAACAAACTTCACAGAAAAATGAGCACTTGAACACAATGTAGGGTGATAATAACTAATGATCACAGCAGAGTTTATGTTTGGAAAAAAATTATGTGACGAGTATTTTAGCTTTACAGTTTGACCCACATCCCATCTGTTATCATTGAGGAGGCGGGGTTTATGACTTATACTGCAGCCAGTCAGTAGGGGGAGCTCTAAAAATAAAAGCTTCACTAGACTGGGGACCTTGTCCTGTCCATTATTTTTACAGTCTATGATAGCAACAAGGATGAAAGTGCAAAGTGAGGACAGCAGATTCGGGGCAGATAAATATTCCTATACTACTAGTTTGCACATTGGAGCTAAGTAAATGTTGATTTAAATAGTCGCACATATGATAAGATAAGATAAGGATATAAGTGTGACCGAGACCAAGACACACCCGAGGCCAGAGTCCGAGACAAGACCAAGACATTTAGGGATCAAGGCCTGGACCACGGCAGGGCGAGACCGAGACAAGACCAAGACATTTAGGGATCAAGGCCTAGACCAAGGCGGGGCGAGACCGAGACAAGACCAAGACCATAAATATAAATTAAAATTCATCATCTTGTGTGTCGCAGTTATTTGTTTTTTTAGATTGGGACTTTTTCCTTCTTATCCCAGTCCACCCAGTATGAGACCGGGACAAGACAGAGTAAAGATGCTTCTGATTTCAAGACAAAAACCATCAAAAAGTGGTCTTGAGGCCGGTCTGTAGTCCAAGACCGTCTTTTAGTTCTACAACACTATACGATATGAGGTTTGGTTATTTTGTCTTCACAGAAACAGCCAATATGGCAGAGAAACACTTTTGACTGAGTACAATTAAAAGTAGTTCTGGTTATCAGATTCTTGTTTTTACTTGTATTTGTGCTCCAGCCTCTATAAAGATCGGCTTACTCTGGAAGTCCCTGCCTTTCACAAACTCTGAGGCTGCTCATCTGCGCTGTGAATATGAAAAGGCGAAACAAAATCCATGCTCCCGCTGTTCGAACAATAATGTTTCAGAGTAATAAACTAACAGGTACAAGCTTTCCCCTCTGCTTTAGCTATCTACCATCATCAGCCATGCTTTGCAACACTCACTGCTCATATTCAAAATCTATCCCCACACGTAGCGGGGTCACAGTTAGGAGAAATGTTGCCAGGACTTCCCATGAGGCCCCCCTGTGAAGATGAAAGTCTGGACTCTTTCTCTGCTTTAATCTCAGTTTATGTCACATGGTCCACTTTCATCTACCATCAGGCTGGGGAGGCCAAGCAGAGGCTTAATCCCCACAACACCTGCTGATAAACTTTTATTAGACCACTTGTATTTTTAATTAACTTTTATGTGGTATAAGCTGCACAGCCTAGGACAAGATAGACTTACAGCAGGAGGTGCCCGGCCCCTCATATTCAGGGCTCTGCAGGTGACCAACTGTATTTAAAAAAGGACCCCTCCCACACTTTCTGTTCTACTCCCTTCTCTCTGGAATGAGATACTGGACAACAGCGTCTATACACAGGTTTTCTTACTTTTAGACGAGTCACCGATTGGGAACGTAGTCACTAGGAACATGACATTGCAAATATCAAAATTATGAAATGCATTTTTTGTCTGCATCTGAAACTCTTTCACTGTGTTTTGCAGCTGTGGGGGATAAATTGGAAATAAGCAGGTGTCATTTTCTTATTTTTACAACTCCTTTGAAATGAAAGACACCCAAACATAAAGACAAAAATAAAATAATTTTGACACTGAAAGATGGAGACGAGATTCTGCTTGTGGCTTCTCTGCGCTGCTGGTCAGTGAACCTTGACGCACATGCAGGTGTTTCCCGCTTGAACCTCCACAGAGACCAACAAAGGCCAGTTTCAGGCTCAGAGTTGCAGCCAACTATTGAACTTAGTCTGCAGATGTGTGCTGGCTGTGCTTCATGAATAATAAACAACTGTTTGTGTCTTGAGTGAATGACGCAGCTTGAATAGCTTTTTGATAAATGGTCAAATAAAACACCCAGAAACCAGGTTATCTGTTAGTCATTTAAAGGCACCCGCATCATAAATAAGACCAGAAATTAATGTTCAGTGACTGAATTAGCTGAGGGGACAGCTTATTTTGCATTACTTGTTATGCCTAGTCAGTTGATTATATTAAATATCAAACACACTGCAGTTATCATGAATATGAAAACAAGCTATAGAAACCAAACACTTTTTTTTGGTGAAGATTAGATTAGAGATTCAGTCAAATATGATGTATAAGACAAACTTTTAACATCTATTTTTCAACCAAAAAGTTGGATGCGTACCATGTAGCAGTGTGACCGATAAACCAGTTTAAAGACATGCGTCAACCGCCACCGTCAACCACTGCACACGACCAGACATGATTGATAATTCACCCTCATTCTCTGTGTATTGCGAACATCGGATCTGCTGCTAAGGTGTCGGGATACATAACGACACAAACCAGGCTGACAGCTTTTCTCCCTCATTAGTTCATAATCCTTTTTAAGAGAACAGATGTATACTGTTGAGTAACTAAACCTTTTGGAGTGCTGGTTTGATCGCAAAGACTCCTCAATTCAAGACGTTACCGTACGCTGAAAGCTCCACTAGCGTACAGGTAGCTAGCGGGATTAAAAACTCCACATGGTGAAAACAGATGGTAGGAGTCTACACAGCTGCACAGAAACTGCAGAAACTTTGCTGAAAATGTCAAACTGGAAGACATTTTAAACCATTTTTCCCACTAAGAGAGATCGGTACAAATTCTATTCTAGATTTTACGGTACTTTATTGTCCCGGAGGCGACATTTTGATTTGTGCAAAAGTGCAGAGAAAAAACACAAAGCTCTGTTCAACCTACATACATGAAAAACAAACATAACACAAGATGTGCAACCATAAAAACACAACAAGTAACTCTTAATACTTTAAAATAGATTGCCATTATTATAAAATAACTGGCTGAAGGTTCTCAAAAAAACCCATAAAGTGTGAGCAGCACTAGAGCCCGGGTCGCCAACAGAGCAGCGCCACCAGCATGCAAACGTGATTCTTTCTGTTGTGAAGTTGGCCAGGGTAGTTCCCTCTTTCTTTCATGCACTCATTGCACCACTGACTCAGGATGTAGTTCTCACATATAAGTGTAAAAATATAATAAAAATTAATAGATTGGCCCAGAGTCAACAAAAACAAACTTCTTTAGTGTTCTTCAGACATTTAAAGAGGACATACATCTTTTATTTTTTTCTGAATTAAACATTAGTCTCTCAAATTCATGTGATAAATAACTGGCTATATCTGCGTAACTGCAGTCCTTTTGAGACATAAAAAATGACCACAAACAAACGAGACCACTTGGTTGGGAGCCTGCAGCTCGGTATGGTGCACAGGATGGTGCCACATCGGTGCTTTGGAAGGGAAATGCATCAGTTGATGAGGCAGTTTTAACAGAAGAAAATGGAAGCACTTTGGATACAGCCTGTGTGATTCAAAGGGGGGAACAGGAGCATTGGCTATAGAGGGAGCGATCAGCTCTGTAGTGCGCGTTGCTGTCGGAACGCGGCGTTCATAGACTGTGGAAATTGCAGGTCATAGACAAATTACACAATCCCGTGTGTTTGTTCTTTATTTCATCGACCTCTTTTGTGTTATGGTCTATAGAGGAACCCTTTTTTGTCTATCATTTTTTTTAAAGTTACTGAAATGCAGCAACGATAGTCTGGTGTAAAACATTAAACATTGAACAT
Organism: Labrus bergylta; assembly: GCF_963930695.1. Taxonomy (NCBI): domain Eukaryota; kingdom Metazoa; phylum Chordata; class Actinopteri; order Labriformes; family Labridae; genus Labrus; species Labrus bergylta. Next base: position 4,427,109 of record NC_089205.1, read on the forward strand.
TGTCAACAACCAATAGGAGCGGTCTCACCAGCAACAAACAGGAAGCTGCAAACTAGTTAATATGGCGGGGAGGAGAAGGAAAGTGTGGTTCTCCTGGACCATGGAGAAGAAGCAGAATCTGGTGGAGTAGTAGAGAGCGCAAGAAAACCTCTAAAAAGGTTAAAAGAAATATCTCCCACCCTCGAAATTCCCTACACAGTATATACAATAGCTAGCGAACTGAATTGAATAATAATTTTCTGGTTGTCACTTTTTATTTGTGAAGGTTTATTTTTGGGCTTTTAATGCCTTTTATTTGATGAAAGTTGATAGATTAGGAAATCTGGGAGAGAGAGTGGGGAAGGACATGCAGGAAAGGAACCACAGGCAACCTGCTTTGCAGACTATAGCCTCCAAACATGAGGCACGACTTAACCACTAGGTCATCTGCAACCCCTTGGTTGTCACTTGAATTGAATTATCTGGATTATCTGCAGAAATTCCTTTATTCCATCTTCACGCTCGTTGAAAGAAGGGAGGACTCTTATTAGAGGCGGTCTTGCTCTGTGAAAAGGTTCTCCCATACCTTTCACCTGCCCCCACCTTCCCCACACTGACTGCAGCTTGCAGAAGTGATTAGGCTGAATCACCTGAGCCTAATTAGACATTTAGTGAAGCCTTCAGCTCAGCCAGAGTCTGGGGGGAAAGATGTTTTGTTGGTGGCAGCTTGCTGTGAGGCTGTGTTTTCTTTCAGTTTATTTAATCTAGTTGTTTTATCAGATTACCCGATTTGTTTTTGCCATTTTTGGTAAATAAATCAACCACCTCATTTTTGCATCTGTTTCTGCCTCCTGACATCTTTTTGCTCACCACCAGTGCCGAACAGCCAAACTTAAAATCCCAATTTTGATGTTGACTTACAATCAGTAATGTTACATGCTCTCTCCCCACCTCCACCAGTTTTCCCACCTTTTTGGTTTTCTGCTCAAAAATTGTAGTTGTAAATTTCCACCAGGTGCATGATGGGAAATGATCTCAAAAATAACCTAGTTGTAGTCTTGCAGTTAGTGACCCTGCAAGATCCCCAGTCTTTAGCAACTCTCTACTGGCAGGTCTTCCTACATGCACTATCAAACCCCTGCAGATGATACAAAATGCAGCAGCACGACTGGTCTTCAACCTTCCTAAAAGAGAACATGTCACTCCGCTGTTCATCTCCTTACACTGGCTCCCAGTTACTGCTCGCATCAAATTTAAAACTCTGCTGCTCGCTTATAAAACAGCGACAAAAACAGCTCCTCCTTACTTTAACTCTCTCATCCAGGTCTACACTCCCTCCCGCCCACTACGCTCTGCCAATGAAAGGCGTCTGATCCAACATTCACAACAGGGTCCTAAGTCTCTGACTAGACTCTTCTCCTCTGTTGCACCCCGGTGGTGGAATGAACTTCCAAACTCCATTCGATCTGCAGAGTCCTTCTGCACCTTTAAGAAAAAGCTAAAGACCCAGCTCTTTCATGAATACCTACTAACTTAATGATGATGGTCTCCATATTATTGATGATGATGATGATGGTAATGACAATGGTTTTTGTTTGATAACGATGACTTATTTGATGATTTCTATACTGATTAGAGCTCTCAAGAACTGCCGTCAATGTTGTGCTTTGCCTCTGGTCACTTCCTGTCAGCACCTGTGTGTCCAATCGGACTCAAAGCTGATCGTTTGCTCTTATGACATTGTTCCCTTTTTTTCTAGATCCTTGCTTGTGTTGTACTTACTCTCTGATGTGAAGTGAATTGTAGAATTTAAAAAGTCTTTTTAAGTCTTTGGCATCAGATGAATAGGCTGGATTGCAAAATATGATAAAATTCACATCCAGATCAATCTCATTCATGTCTAATTCCAAACTACTTGTTTCTGGGCATTGATTTGTTTATAGATAATTGGAGGAGGAGGAGGATATGTACAGTGGATACCGGTTATGATTTTGTACAGAAACCCATACCTAACCCCCCAACCTGTAATCTCTGCTGCGCCGAGTCAAACCCTAAATTCAACTGTAAACCCTTTTAGTCTCTTAATGTCCTCCTTTCAGCCAATCAGAGAGCATTGACCAACATTGAACCTGCACAAAAAGATGACTCGCCTTTATTTTTCCAGCTGAAATATGAAGCCGAATAAAAGCTGTTTTCTCTTATCAAGATGGTCTGATCATGCACCATAAACACGGTGACTTGGGATGATTCTCTACTCACATGCCCGAACAGGACGACCTTGGCAAACACTTTTGTTTAAAATGCCACGGCCAGGTATGGCAGCCAGACAGACCCGGTTGTAAGATTTATATCATTCCCGTGTCGGCTCCTCTTCAGTGGTGAACAAACTCAAAGGTGGGTCTTAATAAAAAGTGATTTAAGTTTGAATACATTAAGGTAGCTTTGATTTCCTATGCATGTGTATGTACACCTACTCAAACAAGGGTTTACAAAGTGCTTTGACATGTGCAGAAGCAAACACAACAACAACACATACGAACCAAAATCACATCAAAACACGACAACAACACAACCCACGGAAGAGACACCCAACAACAGCAAAACCCCTAACAGTAAAAGAACCCAAACAAAAACCAGACCGACATCAGAACCCAAACATCAGAATTCAAGCAACATAATAACTCGAACATGTCACTACGTGTCAAAACGATGCAGACTGCAGTCCCTGCCCTTGGTCTGTGTTGTGGTATCGTATTTCTACTATTTACAACATTTCCAGTTTAGCCACCATGTTCAAAATTCTGCAGAAACACAAAAGCTAGAACGCTATTCATCTGCTCATACATCTCCAAAATTAGCGATATATCTTGCACAGAAATCGCACTGACAATTAGTGTTTTTAGGCAGAGTATTGCAGAACTACGCAGACACACCAACAATCAAGTATGTAGTCCTCACGGGAGCATGCCAATGTTACCACAGCCCTATGTTCCCACATTTCTATGATTCCACATTTCTATGTTCCCACATTTCTATGATTCCACATTTCTATGTTCCCACAGCCCTATCTTCCCACATTTCTATGTTCCCACGTTTCCTTTTTCATAAATTTGTATCAGATTTTATCCCCCTTTCTCCCAATTTAGTCGCCAATTACACCCAACCTATTATCCAGTAGCAATGGACTACAGATGGAATATAGCTTTTAGCTAAATCTGGTGCGCCCATCTCTTTGTTTATTGCAAACATTTAATGTAAGTGCACATTGTCCTTTTAAATAAACAAACTAAACTAAGTAGCACAGAGGCCTCACTTTGACTAGCTTCTTGTCAGATCAGTCGAATGAAGCGCAGAAACTGGAGGCAAACCATAGTTTGCAGTGCATCAAAACCTCTGGAACCTGTGACACTGAAAACAGCTCCACGACCCACTTTTGGGTCCCGGCCCTCCTGTTGAGAACCATTGCCTTAAACTAATGCTTTTTTCTTCTTTTTTTAAAATTTAATAGCATTTAGAAAACAGCTTGTCAGCTTGTATAGTTGAAATCAAGTCACAAAGTCAAACATCTAATTTCACTCAGAGGATTTAACAAACGTCATTCTGTCTCAATGGCATAGAGAGGGGGTGCTCCTGGGATGCTTGGAGTCACTTTCCAGCCCTCTGGAGGCATCATAGGCTCATGGATAGAAATGTGGGAACATAGGGCTGACCCCGTCCTCACAACGGCAAAGACCACTAGAGCATAGCTGTGGCGTAGATTCCATATAAACCAACTTTCAGAATCTATCTATTTCACTGAACAATGTTAGTAAAATCATAGACTGTACAGTCTATAAGTAAAATATGTTTATTTTAATCAGTAGATGCTACATTTGTTTCAAGCGTCTACAGTTGTGTCACCTTCATGTGGTTCTCAACTGATCTGGCCTCAGGAGTCAGGACCAACCACCAACTCCCTCATGAAAAAATGTTGACCCAAATGTACGATTTACTTCTCAACCAATCAGATTTATTCATTGAAATAGTATGCAGTTTTGCCCTCAGAAGTTACAATATGTGACAACACTAAGAGACTGAACAAAAATAGTTTAAAAAGTGCACTTTTTTTTACTTTCATTCACCAATACGGGCATACATGTCAAAAAACAGCACAAAAAAAAAGAGAAACAAAAGCATACAAACAAGAGGGGAGCTGAGGTACGGTACAGTTTTGTAAGAAGACCAAAACAGGAAACAAACATAAAGCAAAACAAAACAAAAAGCTTCTTTTTGACATAATATATTTTTCCAGACACACATTTGTGACACTGAAAACAGCTCCACGACCCACTTTTGGGTCCCGGCCCTCCTGTTGAGAACCACTGCCTTAAACTAATGCTTTTTTCTTCTTTTTTTTAAATTTAATAGCATTTAGAAAACAGCTTGTCAGCTTGTATAGTTGAAATCAAGTCACAAAGTCAAACATCTAATTTCACTCAGAGGATTTAACAAATGTCATTCTGTCTCAATTGGCTACAGAAAACCTGTTTTGCATGATTGATATTCTAATTGAATTGTAAATTATTCTCTATGTTATAAAGAATAAGATTCTTCTTCTTGTAGTTCCTGCCTCTGTAGTTCTTCTAGTTACTAACACATTTTGTTTCTCTTCTTCATACCTTTTATCTCTCATAGTTATGATTCAGCTCAAGCAGTGAAACTAGCTGCAGGAGGGAGATTTGTGGTTCCAGAAGCTGTCACATCTCAAGGGGATATTTAACTGACTTCAGACCCTTATAAAGAACGTCAGTCAACCCGCCACTTTGATTTGGCTTACTTTGACTATAGAAAACAATCCAAATGAGAAATATGCACTGGGAGAAATGTAAGTAGGACACATCTTTTATTTACATGAAGCAGCTTAACTCTAAAATCAAGTGGGATTTGCTTACATAACGCAGAAATGTTTTGTCAGAAGTGAAACGATTGATTCGAATCGTACTTTGAATTTGCTCGGAGGAAAGGAGCTGCAGAGAGGTTTGAAATGAACAATACTTATTTTTATTTACTTTATTATGTTTTTGTTAGCTTGGGGAGGAAAGAAACACAATATGAAGACAAAAGTATGATGAGTAGAATAGAATAGAAGAAAAGAAGAACAGAACATTATTTGTCCACAGTGTGGAAAATTGTCTTTAGCTTCATAAGAACAAAAACAAGAACATGATGACAAACAAGAAACATTTCAGTTCAGCAACAGATTAGAAGAGTGCTTGGAGTCCTCGACAACATCAGCGTCCACTTTTTTTTGTATAAACAGTATTTAGTTAAGTAATAAAGTTGTTTTAAACAGACATTTCATATAGTTAGAGCTTTTAAAGACTGTCATTTCATAAACCATTGTGCAGTTAAAGGATCTTGTCGGGGGGGCAAGATGTTTGTTTTTTTTCTACATCATTTTTTTTTAAGAAGAATTTTATTGCGCTACGCAAATGTTCATAATGATTTATTATGAACATTTTTTTCTGACTCTTGGCGGTCTGAAGCGTCGACCTGATGGAGGAACTTCAAACGTGCAGTAGATGAGGGGGGTCACTTGTCATGTCGAGTGGTTTCTTTTTTTTGTTCTGTATATGCCGTTCACAAAGTGACATCTGTGGTTTCTCTATGATTGTACTGGCTGTTTTGACCTCTCTCTGGTAAATGGACTTGAGCTAGTATAGGGCTTTTATATTCTTCTGATCTTTAGAGCACGGTCATTCTGTGCCAATGTGCAATATGAAGCTATGAGCTAACCAATGTGTGCTAACATTAGCCTGCTAACACAACAACGAAGGCCACAGGAAATTGCAACTTGATCAAAAGACATTTTTTTCTGCCGCTTGTACTTAACGGTGTTTAATTACGGCGCTTTCTAATTCAGGGTATGTAGAGAGGTTGGAGGAGCTGTTTGTTTTGGTTTAGTGCTGGTGCTCAAGTGTGACATTTCTTCTTTTAAGTGTGCGACAAAACAAGATCAGTTTAAAATGCACAACAGACAACAAAAAATATTGAATAATATTTAAAGAATTTGAGAAATCTTAAAGCAAAACAGTTGAATAAATGTTCAATTTAACTTAAAATGAAATACCAGTTTAGATGAAATAGCATTTGAATACTGCATTAAAGGGTTATTGGCCTTGAATAAAAGATTATTGTTTGAATGTCAGCTGTAAACTGGGTTGTGTTTTTATTCCTCACAATTCATTTGATAAATGTAAAACTAAAAGCTGTACATGACCAGAGCTCACTTGATTTAATCCACAAAATGTTTACATGTCAGGAGTGGAGGTTTTTATTTTCTTCTAAAACTTCCAGATAAATATTCCAAAACTTTTCCCGTTTGAATGTTTGTCAGAAACTTTACCAAAGCTGTTGACTCTTTCGTAAAGAGGAAGGTGATCATTTGATAGTTGGCTGAATGTTGCGATTTGGCCGTAATCTTGATATGCAAAATGGTTTGAGGCCTGCACCACAGTAAAACATTGCACAGCTGGACTGCTTCCTCTTTTCTGTTGGTCGATGCTGATTGTCTGTCTGTGTGTGTGCTCATGTGTGATTGCTTTTAACAACATCTGCAGCTCATTTGAGTTTCAGTTCAAAGATCTAGACTGTAGCTTGGTTTTTTTTGTGTTCTTTTACACCATTCGTTTCCTGGTGTTTTGCACGGAGCACAATAAAGAAACAAACTGTTTTTCTATCAAGGGTTTCCTCATATAATGAGACAATGTGAGACAGAAATTCTAGACTTATCTTATACCCCTGAAATAGTCTTTTTTTTTATTCTCAACACATTGCCCCAGACCCTAGAAATAATAGATATAGATCTGCTTGTCAGAGTAAATAATTACTAAAAAAAAGGATGAACTGAATTAATTTAAAGGGTGCTCTACTGCTGTTATGAATCACTCTTAGTGATGTGCACCACACCCCTGTTTGCTGCACACTCCTCACACTTCTTCTTGCAAATTAAAAAGCAAAAGGGTGCAAAAGTCCCAACTATAAGACATCGAATGTAACACGCATTGCAAATGAAAAAAAAGTGCTGCAAAAAGCCAAAATGTGCATTAACATCAAACCTGCCATGCAGAGGCGCTGCTTGTCAACAGGCAAAGGAAGGCAATTGCTTGGGGCCCCCAGACGAGTAAGGGCCCCCTTATGGCTTACATACTTAAACCAAAGCAATGGGCCAAAATGTGAACATTTTGCAACGAAAGTAGGAAACCTCCCTAACAGGGCCACTATCTGACAGCGCTCGCTGTCTTTGCCCAGTGAAAACCAGAGTTCGGTAATGAAAGTCAACAAAGAAAAATGAAGGGGAATTATCCGTCTATACAAGAGAGAAAAAAGAAACAGGACATAAGAGGAAGAGGAGTAAGCATCGGGACACTGGTAGGTTAAGAATGCAGGTTGGAGGGGCACCCAATTGGTTTTTGCCTAGGGCCCCAACAGACTCTAGAATCCCCACTATTGCCATGTTAACAAACATAACTATCTCAACTGGATGTGGAAGCCTTTGGCTGCACAACAATTTAGAACGACCCGGAGAACATGACTTCGTGACTTATCTTGATTGGTTTTGGTCAGATACAGCCCTCCTACAATCCTGGATTTCTTGATTATGCAAGATGGGGATCGATTATAGCAAGCCTCTTCCAACCGTGCCAGGGCCAAGAAATTGTACTTTGCACAATACAGCCAACTCGCACAAGTCAATTAATTGGACCTTGGAGGTCAAACGTGCTTGGACACAATGCATATTGCATAGTGTGATGGCACCATCAGTTCCCAGAATAAAGACTGACACAGCAGTCACAGTAGCTGGTGATGCCTTTTCTTTCCATAGATTTATCTATCCATTATTGCATCGTGCATGTTCGGGATCTGAATAAAGC